>NC_034182.2:43942909-43952909 GCF_002021735.2 Oncorhynchus kisutch
AATATATTACTAGATCTGTTATCTTGTTGACCTTCCACATCAACATATTACTAGATCTGTTATCATGTTGACCTTCCACATCTACATATTACTAGATCTGTTATCTTGTTGACATTACAAGTCGTGCGTGCTTGTGTATGTGTAGGTATCCGGGTGGTCAGTAATGCCGGGGGTGTGAACCCGCTGGCGTGCGCTGCCGCTATACAGGAAGTAGTCAAGAAGGCGGGACTTGATCTCAAGGTCGCCGTGGTGACTGGAGATGACCTCATGGCTCAGGTATGTACTCTCAAATCAAATCCTATTTTATTGGTCACATACACATGGTTAGCAGATGATAATGGTCACATGGTTAGCAGATGATAATGGTCACATGGTTAGCAGATGATAATGGTCACATGGTTAGCAGTTGATAATGTGAGTGTAGAGAAATGCTTGTGCTTCTAGTTCCGACTGTGCAGTAATATCTAACAAGTAATCTAACAATTCCCCAACAACTACCTCATACACACACATCTAAAGGGGTGGAATAAGAATATGTACATATAGATATATGGACAGCTGAGCGACGTAGGCAAGATGATAAAATATGCAGTAAATACATATGAGATGAGTCATGTAAGAAAAGTAAACATTGCTAAAGCAACTAGTGACTTTCTATGTTGGCAGCAGCCTCTATGTGCTCTATGTACCATTATTAAAGTGGCTGGAGTTGAGTCAGTGTGTTGGCAGCAGCCACTCAATGTTAGTGGTGGCTGTTTAGCAGTCTGATGGCCTTGAGATGGATGTTTTTCAGTCTCTCGGTTCTAGCTTTGATGCACCTGTACTGACCTCGCCTTCTGGATGATAGCGGGGTGAACAGGCAGTGGCTCGGGTGGTCGTTGTCCTTGATGGTCTTTTTGGCCTTCCTGTGACATCGGCTGGTGTAGGTGTTCTGGATGGCAGCTAGTTTGCCCCTGGTGATGCGTTGTGCAGACCTCACTACCCTCTGGAGAGCTTTGCTGTTGAGGGCGGTGCAGTTGCCATACCAGGCGGTGATACAGCCTGACAGGATGCTCTCAATTGTGCATCTGTAAAAGTTTGTGAGGGTTTTAGGTGACAAGCCAAATTTCTTCAGCCTCCTGAAGTTGAAGAGGCACTGTTGCGCCTTCACCATGCTGTCTGTGTGGGTGGACCATTTCAGTTTGTCTGTGATGTGTATGCCGAGGAACTTAACTTACTACCTTCTCCACTACTGTCCCGTCGATGTGGATCGTGGTGGGTGCTCCCTCTGCTGTTTCCTGAAGTACACAATCATCTCCGCTCTTTGTCACCATCGTCATAATTTCGTTCAATGCAATTCTCTATTGCTTTGCATTGTCGGGGTAGGTTCCTTGTTCCTTGTCAATCATTGGCTAATCAGCAGCCAATATCTTCTTTACGTAAATCAATAAAACTTTATTAAATGCAGACAGAAGTTGACAATAGAAACACGTATGTATGTTTCAGAGTTCTGCAAAATAAAACTGGTCAAAGATGCTTTAATATACTTGCAGTCAACCCCTAGTGATGTAACTGCCTACATCAACACCTTCTACTCATGAGACCATGCCCATGCATATACAGTCATTTTCCATTCACATTAGTTAGACAAACTTGCAGGAGAAAACGATAGTCCAGTGTTAAGGGCTCCGCAGTCATTTTCACGTGTGGCTTACAGTGGTGTGTCTGACTTGTCTCTTATCTATTTACTCCCCTGCAGGGGTCTGTGTCTATGTCTTTCGTTTAGCCTTGAGGCGCAGACACAGACACCCTGTTTTGACCGCCATAACTCACACATCTGCTCAGACCGTTTCCTATAAGAGGCAGAGACTAGAAAAGAACTGTGGAACAGTATTAAACCTTATAATGCATATACAGTGCCTTGCGAAAGTATTCGGCCCTTGAACTTTGCATATTTTTTTGTGAAGAATCAACAACAAGTGGGACACAATCATGAAGTGGAACGACATTTATTGGATATTTCAAACTTTTTTAACAAATCAAAAACTGAAAAATTGGGCGTGCAAAATTATTCAGCCCCCTTAAGTTAATACTTTGTAGCGCCACCTTTTGCTGCGATTACAGCTGTAAGTCGCTTGGGGTATGTCTCTATCAGTTTTGCACATCGAGAGACTGACATTTTTTCCCATTCCTCCTTGCAAAACAGCTCGAGCTCAGTGAGGTTGGATGGAGAGCATTTGTGAACAGCAGTTTTCAGTTCTTTCCACAGATTCTCGATTGGATTCAGGTCTGGACTTTGACTTGGCCATTCTAACACCTGGATATGTTTAATTTTGAACCATTCCATTGTAGATGTTGCTTTATGTTTTGGATCATTGTCTTGTTGGAAGACAAATCTCCGTCCCAGTCTCAGGTCTTTTGCAGACTCCATCAGGTTTTCTTCTAGAATGGTCCTGTATTTGGCTCCATCCATATTCCCATCAATTTGAACCATCTTCCCTGTCCCTGCTGAAGAAAAGCAGGCCCAAACCATGATGCTGCCATCACCATGTTTGACAGTGGGGATGGTGTGTTCAGGGTGATGAGCTGTGTTGCTTTTACGCCAAACATAACGTTTTGCATTGTTGCCAAAAAGTTCCATTTTGGTTTCATCTGACCAGAGCACCTTCTTCCACATGTTTGGTGTGTCTCCCAGGTGGCTTGTGGCAAACTTTAAACTACACCTTTTATGGATATCTTTAAGAAATGGCTTTCTTCTTGCCACTCTTCCATAAAGGCCAGATTTGTGCAATATGCGACTGATTGTTGTCCTATGGACAGAGTCTCCCACCTCAGCTGTAGATCTCTGCAGTTCATCCAGAGTGATCATGGGCCTCTTGGCTGCATCTCTGATCAGTCTTCTCCTTGTATGAGCTGAAAGTTTAGAGGGACGGCCAGGTCTTGGTAGATTTGCAGTGGTCTGATACTCCTTCCATTTCAATATTATCGCTTGCACAGTGCTCCTTGGGATGTTTAAAGCTTGGGAAATCTTTTTGTATCCAAATCCGGCTTTAAACTTCTTCACAACAGTATCTCGGACCTGCCTGGTGTGTTCCTTGTTCTTCATGATGCTCTCTGCGCTTTTAACGGACCTCTGAGACTATCACAGTGCAGGTGCATTTATACGGAGACTTGATTACACACAGGTGGATTGTATTAATCATCATTAGTCATTTAGGTCAACATTGGATCATTCAGAGATCCTCACTGAACTTCTGGAGAGAGTTTGCTGCACTGAAAGTAAAGGGGCTGAATAATTTTGCACGCCCAATTTTTCAGTTTTTGATTTGTTAAAAGAGTTTGAAATATCCAATAAATGTCGTTCCACTTCATGATTGTGTCCCACTTGTTGTTGATTCTTCACAAAAAAATACAGTTTTATATCTTTATGTTTGAAGCCTGAAATGTGGCAAAAGGTCGCAAAGTTCAAGGGGGCCGAATACTTTCGCAAGGCACTGTATATATTGCTAATCTGTGGTCCAGGACCCTAGTGTCTTATAGCCCTTCCCCTTCTATTAATACAACATAAGCATAATCAATTATTATAAAACATCAATCATTTTGTGCAGCCCCTATCATGACCCCAAGGTGACCCCCATTAGCATAGATTGCCAACGCCTCTCCTCCTACCTTTTCCTCTCCTCCTCCCTCCTTTCCTCCTCCCTCCTTTCCTCTCCTCCTCCCTCCTTTCCTCTCCTCCTCCCTTCTCTCCTCTCCTCTCCTCTCCTCTCCTCCAGAAAGGCAGTCTGTCTGAGGTGAGAATGGCTGATGGGGTGAGCAGGTCTAAGCTGCCTACAACCGTCCACAGTATGAATGCCTACCTGGGGTAAGTCTGGGAACAATAGAAACACAATTCTGAACTCTTATATACTGTTAGAACAAGAGAATGTTGGATTGTTTTTTAGCATAAAACACTCCCTCCGCCCCACTCTCTGTCTCTCCCTCCCTCCGCCCCACTCTCTGTCTCTCCCTCTCTCCGCCCCACTCTCTGTCTCTCCCTCCCTCCGCCCCACTCTCTGTCTCTCCCTCCCTCCGCCCCACTCTCTGTCTCTCCCTCCCTCCGCCCCACTCTCTGTCTCTCCCTCCCTCCGCCCCACTCTCTGTCTCTCCCTCCCTCCGCCCCACTCCCCTCCCTCCGCCCCACTCTGTCTCTCCCTCCCTCAGCCCCACTCTCTGTCCCTCCCCCCGCCCCACTCTCTGTCCCTCCCTCCCTCCGCCCCACTCTCTGTCCCTCCCTCCCTCCGCCCCACTCTCTGTCCCTCCCTCCCTCCGCCCCACTCTCTGTCCCTCCCTCCCTCCGCCCCACTCTCTGTCCCTCCCTCCCTCCGCCCCACTCTCTGTCCCTCCCTCCCTCCGCCCCACTCTCTGTCCCTCCCTCCCTCCCTCCGCCCACTCTCTGTCCCTCCCTCCCTCCCCCTCTCTCTGTCCCTCCCTCCCTCCGCCCCACTCTCTGTCCCTCCCTCCCTCCGCCCCACTCTCGGTCTCTCCCTCCCTCCGCCCCACTCTCGGTCTCTCCCTCCCTCCGCCCTACTCTCGGTCTATCCCTCCCTCCGCCCCACTCTCTGTCTCTCTCTCCCTCCACCCTACTCTCTGTCTCTCCCTCCCTCCGCCCCACTCTCGGTCTATCCCTCCCTCCGCCCGCCCCACTCTCTCCCTCCCTCCCTCCGTCCCAGTCGGTCCCTCCCTCCCTCTGCCCCACTCTCTGTCCCTCCCTCCCTCCGCCCCACTCTCTGTCTCTCCCTCCCTCCGCCCCACTCTCGGTCTCTCCCTCCCTCCGCCCCACTCTCGGTCTCTCCCTCCCTCCGCCCCACTCTCGGTCTCTCCCTCCCTCCGCCCCACTCTCGGTCTCTCCCTCCCTCCGCCCCACTCTCGGTCTCTCCCTCCCTCCGCCCCACTCTCGGTCTCTCCCTCCCTCCGCCCCACTCTCTGTCTCTCCCTCCGCATGCCCCACTCTCTCCCTCCCTCCCTCCGTCCCAGTCGGTCTCTCCCTCCCTCCGCCCCACTCTCGGTCTCTCCCTCCCTCCGCCCCACTCTCGGTCTCTCCCTCCCTCCGCCCCACTCTCGGTCTCTCCCTCCCTCCGCCCCACTCTCGGTCTCTCCCTCCCTCCGCCCCACTCTCGGTCTCTCCCTCCCTCCGCCCCACTCTCGGTCTCTCCCTCCCTCCGCCCCACTCTCGGTCTCTCCCTCCCTCCGCCCCACTCTCGGTCTCTCCCTCCCTCCGCCCCACTCTCGGTCTATCCCTCCCTCCGCATGCCCCACTCTCTCCCTCTGCCCCACTCTCGGTCTCTCCCTCCCTCCGCCCCACTCTCGGTCTATCCCTCCCTCCGCATGCCCCACTCTCTCCCTCCCTCCGTCCCAGTCGGTCTCTCCCTCCCTCCGCCCCACTCTCGGTCTCTCCCTCCCTCCGCCCCACTCTCGGTCTCTCCCTCCCTCTGCCCCACTCTCGGTTGCTCCCTCCCTCCCTCCCTCCGCCCCACTCTCGGTCTCTCCCTCCCTCCGCCCCATTCTCGGTCTCTCCCTCCCTCTTCCATTCTCCCACTGTCCCTCCCTCTCCCACTCTCCTTCTATCCCTACCTCCCCCCACTCTCCCTCTATCCCTCCCCTATTCTACCTCTATCCCTCCCCTCACTCTCCCTCTATCCTTTCCTCCCCCCACTCTCCCTCTATCCTTCCTTGCAAATAGTTAAAGTACAAAAGGGAAAATAAATCAACTTAAATATAGGTTTTTATTTACAACCAGTTGCACTTTTCTTGTGGCAACAGGTCACACATCTTGCTGCTGTGATGGGACACTGTGGTATTTCACCCAATAGATATGGGAGTTTATCAAAATTGGATTTGTTTTCAAAATCTTTGTTGGTCTGTGTAATCTGAGGGGAAATATGTGTCTCTAATATGGTCATACATTGGGCAGGAGGTTAGGAAGTGCAGCTCAGTTTCCACCTCATTTTGTGGGCAGTGTGCACATAGCCTGTCTTCTCTTGAGAGCCATGTCTGCCTACGTTGGCCTTTCTCAATAGCAAGGCTATGCTCACTGAGTCTGTACATAGTCAATGCTTTCTTCAATTTAGGGCCAGTCAGGTATTCTGCCACTGTGTACTCATGGTGTACCCCCTCTTCCCCTCTCTCCACAGTGCAGTGCCCATCCAGAGGTGTCTAGACCTGGGGGCTGACATTGTAGTCACAGGGAGATGTGTGGACAGTGCTGTCGCCCTAGGACCTCTTATGCACTCTGTAGGTTACTGTGTATGTGTGTGGTGTGTGTACTCATCCCTCTCGTGTCCACATCTGTTCTTGTACCAGTCAAAACACTCCTCAGACCTCCTCTGGGAAACTGATTTTAAACATCTTTATTTATTTATATTGGGAGATTTTGCGTGTTGTCTTGGGTTGGGATGTGATGGGTTGGGATGTGATGGGATGGGATGGGATGTGATGGGTTGGGATGTGATGGGATGGGATGGGTTGGGATGTGATGGGTTGGGATGGGATGGGATGGGTTGGGATGTGATGGGATGGGATGGGATGGGATGGGTTGGGATGGGATGGGTTGGGATGTGATGGGTTGGGATGTGATGGGATGGGATGGGTTGGGATGTGATGGGTTGGGATGGGATGGGATGGGATGGGTTGGGATGGGTTGGGATGTGATGGGTTGGGATGGGATGGGATGTGATGGGTTGGGATGGGTTGGGATGTGATGGGTTGGGATGGGATGGGATGGGATGGGTTGGGATGTGATGGGATGTGATGGGATGGGTTGGGATGTGATGGGTTGGGATGGGATGGGATGGGTTGGGATGTGATGGGTTGGGTTGGGATGGGATGGGTTGGGATGTGATGGGTTGGGATGTGATGGGTTGGGTTGGGATGGGATGGGATGGGTTGGGATGTGATGGGTTGGGTTGGGATGGGATGGGTTGGGATGTGATGGGTTGGGTTGGGATGGGATGGGTTGGGATGTGATGGGTTGGGTTGGGATGGGATGGGTTGGGATGTGATGGGTTGGGATGGGATGGGTTGGGTTGGGATGTGATGGGTTGGGTTGGGATGGGATGGGTTGGGTTGGGATGTGATGGGTTGGGTTGGGATGGGATGGGTTGGGATGTGATGGGTTGGGTTGGGATGGGATGGGTTGGGATGTGATGGGTTGGGTTGGGATGGGTTGGGTTGGGATGGGTTGGGATGGGATGGGATGGGATGGGTTGGGATGTGATGGGTTGGGTTGGGATGGGTTGGGTTGGGATGGGTTGGGATGGGATGTGATGGGTTGGGATGTGATGGGTTGGGTTGGGATGGGTTGGGATGGGATGTGATGGGTTGGGATGTGATGGGTTGGGTTGGGATGGGTTGGGATGGGATGGGTTGGGATATGATGGGTTGGGATGGGTTGGGATGGGATGGGATGGGATGGGATGGGTTGGGATGGGATGGGATGGGATGGGATGGGATGGGTTGTGATGGGATGGGATGGGATGTCTTGGGATGGGATGTGATGGGTTGGGTTGGGATGGGTTGGGATGGGTTGGGATGGGATGTGATGGGTTGGGATGTGATGGGTTGGGTTGGGATGGGTTGGGATGGGATGTGATGGGTTGGGATGTGATGGGTTGGGTTGGGTTGGGATGGGTTGGGATGGGATGTGATGGGTTGGGATGGGTTGGGATATGATGGGTTGGGATGGGTTGGGATGGGATGTGATGGGTTGGGATGGGATGTCTTGGGATGGGATGTGATGGGTTGGGTTGGGATGGGTTGGGTTGGGATGGGTTGGGATGGGATGTGATGGGTTGGGATGTGATGGGTTGGGTTGGGATGGGTTGGGATGGGATGTGATGGGTTGGGATGTGATGGGTTGGGATGGGTTGGGATGGGATGTGATGGGTTGGGATGGGATGGGTTGGGATATGATGGGTTGGGATGGGTTGGGATGGGATGTGATGGGTTGGGATGTGATGGGTTGGGATGGGATGGGATGTGATGGGTTGGGATGGGATGTGATGGGTTGGGATGGGATGTGATGGGTTGGGATGGGTTGGGATGGGATGGGATGTGATGGGTTGGGATGGGATGGGATGTGATGGGATGTGATGGGTTGGGATGTGATGGGTTGGGATGGGATGTGATGGGTTGGGATGTGATGGGTTGGGATGTGATGGGTTGGGATGGGATGTGATGGGTTGGGATGTGATGGGTTGGGATGTGTTGTCTTGGGTTGGGATATGATGGGTTGGGATGTGTTGTCTTGGGATGGGTTGGGATGTGATGGGATGTGATGGGTTGGGTTGGGATGGGATAGGTTGGGATGTGATGGGTTGGGATGTGATGGGTTGGGATATGATGGGATGGGATCTGATGGGTTGGGATGTGATGTGATGGGTTGGGATGTGATGGGTTGGGATGTGTTGTCTTGGGATGGGTTGGGATGTGATGGGATGGGATGGGTTGGGATATGATGGGATGTGATGGGTTGGGTTGGGATGGGATAGGTTGGGATGTGATGGGTTGTGATGGGATGAGTTGGGATGGGATGTGATGGGTTGGGATGGGATCTGATGGGATGGGTTGGGATGGGATAGGTTGGGATGTGATGGGTTGGGATGTGATGGGTTGGGATGGGATGTGATGGGTTGGGATGTGATTGGTTGGGATGTGTTGTCTTGGGATGTGATGGGATGGGTTGGGATGTGATGGGTTGGGATGTGATGGGTTGTATTGTGATGGGTTGTATTGTGTTATCTTTCTGACAGTTTGGGTGGAAGCAAAACAACTATGACCTGTTGGCAGCTGGGAGGTAAACACACACTTTGATATTTTGTTTGTTTCCTTGCATGAGCACAGTGAAGGTTACTATGAGGCATGAGCACAGTGAAGGTAACTATGAGGCATGAGCACAGTGAAGGTAACTATGAGGCATGAGCACAGTGAAGGTAACTATGAGGCATGAGCACAGTGAAGGTAACTATGAGGCATGAGCACAGTGAAGGTTACTATGAGGCATGAGCACAGTGAAGGTTACTATGAGGCATGAGCACAGTGAAGGTAACTATGAGGCATGAGCACAGTGAAGGTAACTATGAGGCATGAGCACAGTGAAGGTAACTATGAGGCATGAGCACAGGGAAGGTAACTATGAGGCATGAGCACAGGGAAGGTAACTATGAGGCATGAGAACAGGGAAGGTTACTATGAGGCATGAGAACAGGGAAGGTTACTATGAGGCATGAGAACAGGGAAGGTTACTATGAGGCATGAGCACAGGGAAGGTTACTATGAGGCATGAGCACAGTGAAGGTAACTATGAGGCATGAGCACAGTGAAGGTAACTATGAGGCATGAGCACAGTGAAGGTAACTATGAGGCATGAGCACAGTGAAGGTAACTATGAGGCATGAGCACAGTGAAGGTTACTGTAAGGCATGAGCACAGTGAAGGTAACTATGAGGCATGAGCACAGGAAAGGTAACTATGAGGCATGAGCACAGTGAAGGTAACTATGAGGCATGAGCACAGTGAAGGTTACTGTAAGGCATGAGCACAGGGGAGGTTACTATGAGGCATGAGCACAGTGAAGGTAACTATGAGGCATGAGCACAGTGAATGTTACTGTAAGGCATGAGCACAGTGAAGGTTACTGTAAGGCATGAGCACAGGGGAGGTTACTGTAAGGCATGAGCACAGGGGAGGTTACTGTAAGGCATGAGCACAGGGGAGGTTACTGTAAGGCATGAGCACAGGGGAGGTTACTGTAAGGCATGAGCACAGGGGAGGTTACTGTAAGGCATGAGCACAGGGGAGGTTACTGTAAGGCATGAGCACAGGGGAGGTTACTGTAAGGCATGAGCACAGGGGAGGTTACTGTAAGGCATGAGCACAGGGGAGGTAACTATGAGGCATGAACACAGTGAAGGTTACTATGAGGCATGAGCACAGTGAAGGTTACTATGAGGATAAGCTGTTCCAGAATACAGTAGTTTAAGTG
>NC_034182.2:43960409-43973489 GCF_002021735.2 Oncorhynchus kisutch
GTTCTCAACTAGCCTACCTGGTTAAATAAAGGTGTTCTCAACTAGCCTACCTGGTTAAATAAAGGTGTTCTCAACTAGCCTACCTGGTTAAATAAAGGTGTTCTCAACTTGCCTACCTGGTTAAATAAAGGTGTTCTCAACTAGCCTACCTGGTTAAATAAAGGTGTTCTCAACTAGCCTACCTGGTTAAATAAAGGTGTTCTCAACTAGCCTACCTGGTTAAATAAAGGTGTTCTCAACTAGCCTACCTGGTTAAATAAAGGTGTTCTCAACCAGCCTACCTGGTTAAATAAAGGTGTTCTCAACTGGCCTACCTGGTTAAATAAAGGTGTTCTCAACTAGCCTACCTGGTTAAATAAAGGTGTTCTCAACTAGCCTACCTGGTTAAATAAAGGTGTTCTCAACTAGCCTACCTGGTTAAATAAAGGTGTTCTCAACTAGCCTACCTGGTTAAATAAAGGTGTTCTCAACTAGCCTACCTGGTTAAATAAAGGTGTTCTCAACTAGCCTACCTGGTTAAATAAAGGTGTTCTCAACTAGCCTACCTGGTTAAATAAAGGTGTTCTCAACTAGCCTACCTGGTTAAATAAAGGTGTTCTCAACTAGCCTACCTGGTTAAATAAAGGTGTTCTCAACTAGCCTACCTGGTTAAATAAAGGTGTTCTCAACTTGCCTACCTGGTTAAATAAAGGTAAAATAAAATAAATAAATAAATAAATAAAAGACAGACAGATGGACAGAGTCCCCTGTTAACAGACAGATGGACAGAGTCCCCTGTTAACAGACAGATGGACAGAGTCCCCTGTTAACAGACAGATGGACAGAGTCCCCTGTTAACAGACAGATGGACAGAGTCCCCTGTTAACAGACAGATGGACAGAGTCCCCTGTTAACAGACAGATGGACAGAGTCCCCTGTTAACAGACAGATGGACAGAGTCCCCTGTTAACAGACAGATGGACAGAGTCCCCTGTTAACAGACAGATGGACAGAGTCCCCTGTTAACAGACAGATGGACAGAGTCCCCTGTTAACAGACAGATGGACAGAGTCCCCTGTTAACAGACAGATGGACAGAGTCCCCTGTTAACAGACAGATGGACAGAGTCCCCTGTTAACAGACAGATGGACAGAGTCCCCTGTTAACAGACAGATGGACAGAGTCCCCTGTTAACAGACAGATGGACAGAGTCCCCTGTTAACAGTTGGAAGAGGGAGATAAATGGGATGCAATTAGGATTGAAAATATGGAGGGAGGAAAGGAGAGACTGTGTGTCTGATGTCTCTGTCTGTCTTCAGGAGTGGAGGGAGGAAGGGAGTGACCGTGTGTCTGATGTCTCTGTCTCTGTCTGTCTTCAGGAGTGGAGGGAGGGGCTGTCAAAGTGACCGGGGCCAGAGGTTTTGCTCCGTCCAATGACTACAAGGTAACACTACGCAGTAAAAACAATTTCCCAGTGATCAACCCCAGGTTCAGAGCCACAGAAGTCTGTCCTGTTGATATTAAAATCTCTTCATTCTCATTTAAATCAATGAACGAAATGTATTTATTTTTTCCCCCTAGGTGTGTGCCACCTACATGGATGGGTACAGGGCTACAGCAGTGTGTCCAGTAGGGGGCCCCAGAGCCACCGAGAAGGCCAGACGCACCGCAGAGAGCATCATCAAACGGTTAGCGTTAGCATCCAATCCAAACCTATGACACTTAATTAGCTCACTGCTAGCGGAGAGCGTCATCTAACAGTTAGCGTTAGCATCCAATCCAAAAACAAACCTATGGAGCATAATTAGCACATCGCTAGCAGAGCACATAATCAAACGGTAACACATGAAGGTCTAGCCTGGCATTTAACAATAAAAACAAACATGTTTTTAATTCTAAGTAAGCCTGTATGTGCAATTTATAGACCATAATGATTTAATTAGTATGAAATGTTAAAATGCTCTTTATATAAACTTATTGGCTTATTAAGCTTATTGTGTAATGCTTCACATTCATTTATTTGTAATTTTTGAAATCATTTAAATAATAATATAGCCTAAATCATTAATCCTTCTTAGACTTCCTGTCTGTCTCCTATTTAGAGTGTTTTATATGCTGTTTAGTATGACATCTAGCCTATTTGAAATTATTAGCATTTGTTTGTATTTTATTTAACTAGACACGTCGGTTAAGAACAAATTCTTATTTAAATTAACGGCCTACCAAAAGGCAAAAGGCCTCCTGCGGGGACGGGGGGGCTGGGATAAAAAATTAAACAATAAAATACAAATCTAGGACAAAACACACGTCACGACACGAGAGACGTAAGACAACAACACAGCATGGTAGCAACACAACATGACAACAACATGGTAGCAACACAACATGACAACAACATGGTAGCAACACAACATGACAACAACATGGTAGCAACACAACATGACAACACAGCATGGTAGCAACACAACATGACAACAACATGGTAGCAACACAACATGACAACAACATGGTAGCAACACAACATGACAACAACATGGTAGCAACACAACATGACAACACAGCATGGTAGCAACACAACATGACAACAACATGGTAGCAACACAACATGACGACAACATGGTAGCAACACAACATGACAACAACATGACAACAACATGGTAGCAACACAACATGACAACACAGCATGGTAGCAACACAACATGACAACAACATGGTAGCAACACAACATGACAACAACATGACAACAACATGGTAGCAACACAACATGACAACACAGCATGGTAGCAACACAACATGACAACAACATGGTAGCAACACAACATGACAACAACATGGTAGCAACACAACATGACAACACAGCATGGTAGCAACACAACATGACAACAACATGGTAGCAACACAACATGACAACAACATGGTAGCAACACAACATGACAACACAGCATGGTAGCAACACAACATGACAACAACATGGTAGCAACACAACATGACAACAACATGCTAGCAACACAACATGACAAC
Source organism: Oncorhynchus kisutch (assembly GCF_002021735.2). Lineage (NCBI taxonomy): Eukaryota > Metazoa > Chordata > Actinopteri > Salmoniformes > Salmonidae > Oncorhynchus > Oncorhynchus kisutch. Next base: position 43,963,410 of record NC_034182.2, read on the forward strand.
AACATGCTAGCAACACAACATGACAACACAGCATGGTAGCAACACAACATGACAACAACATGGTAGAAACACAACATGACAACAACATGGTAGCAACACAACATGACAACAGCATGGTAGCAACACAACATGACAACACAGCATGGTAGCAACACAACATGACAACACAGCATGGTAGCAACACAACATGACAACACAGCATGGTAGCAACACAACATGACAACAGCATGGTAGCAACACAACATGACAACACAGCATGGTAGCAACACAACATGACAACACAGCATGGTAGCAACACAACATGACAACACAGCATGGTAGCAACACAACATGACAACACAGCATGGTAGCAACACAACATGACAACAGCATGGTAGCAACACAACATGACAAGACAGCATGGTAGCAACACAACATGACAAGACAGCATGGTAGCAACACATGACAACACAGCATGGTAGCAACACAACATGACAACAACATGGTAGCAACACAACATGACAACACAGCATGGTAGCAACACAACATGACAACAACATGGTAGCAACACAACATGACAACACAGCATGGTAGCAACACAACATGACAACACAGCATGGTAGCAACACAACATGACAACACAGCATGGTAGCAACACAACATGACAACAACATGGTAGCAACACAACATGACAACAACATGGTAGCAACACAACATGACAACAACATGGTAGCAACACAACATGACAACAACATGGTAGCAACACAACATGACAACAGCATGGTAGCAACACAACATGACAACACAGCATGGTAGCAACACAACATGACAACACAGCATGGTAGCAACACAACATGACAACACAGCATGGTAGAAACACAACATGACAGCACAGCATGGTAGCAAGACAATATGACAGCACAGCATGGTAGCAAGACAATATGACAACAACATGGTAGCAACACAACATGACAACAACATGGTAGCAACACAACATGACAACAACATGGTAGCAACACAACATGACAACAGCATGGTAGCAACACAACATGACAACAACATGGTAGCAGCACATGGTAGCAGCACAAAACATGGTACAAACATTATTGGGCACAAAGGTCAAGAAGGTAGAGACAACAATACATCACACGAATCAGCTACTACTGTCAGTAAGAGTGTCCATGATTGAGTCTTTGAATGAAGAGATGGAGATAAAACTGTCCAGTTTGAGTGTTTGTTGCAGCTCGTTCCAGTCGCTAGCTGCAGCGAACTGAAAAGAGGAGCGACCCAGGGATGTGTGTGCTTTGGGGACCTTTAACAGAATGTGACTGGCAGAACGGGTGTTGTATGTGGAGGATGAGGGCTGCAGTAGATATCTCAGACTGGGGGGAGTGAGGCCTAAGAGGGTTTTATAAATAAGCATCAACCAGTGGGTCTTACGACGGGTATACAGAGATGACCCGTTTACAGAGGAGTATAGAGTGAAGTGATGTGTCCTATAAGGAGCATTGGTGGCAAACCAAACCATGTGACCTTTGTTTTGGAGGTGTTCCGAACAAGGTTAAGGACAGAGAAAGCTTGTTGGACAGTAAAGAAAGCTTTGTTGTAGAGCATTTAACACATAATCCGGTGAGAGGCCAGCTGAGTATAAGACTGTATCATCTGCATATAAATGGATGAGAGAGCTTCCTACTGCCTGAGCTATGTTGTTGATGTAAATTGAGAAGAGCGTGGGGCCTAGGATCGAGCCTTGGGGTACTCCCTTGGTGACGGGCAGTGGCTGAGACAGCCAATGTTCTGATTTTATATACTGCACTCTTTGAGGTACTTAGCAAACCAGGCCAAAGACCCCTCAGAGACACCAATACTCCTTAGCCGACCCACAAGAATGGAATGGTCTACCGTATCAAAAGCTTTGGCCAATAGCAGCACAACGTTGCTTAGAATCAAGGGCAATGGTGACATCATTTAGGACCTTTTAAGGTTGCAGCGACACATCCATAACCTGAGCGGAAACCGGATCGCATCCCAGAGAGAATACTATAGACATCAAGAAAGCCAGCCAGTTGATTATTGATTCGTTTTTTCCAACACTTTTGGAAACTGACTGGCTTTCGAATCGTACTACACCGGCTCAGACGCTCGTCGGATGTGGCAGAGCTTGCAAACTATTACAGACTACAAAGGGAAGCACAGCCTGAGAGCTGCCCAGTGACACAAGTCTACCAGACGAACTAAATAACTTCTATGCTGGCTTCGAGGCAAGTAACACTGAAACATACATGAGAGCATCAGCTGTTCCACACGGCTGTGTCATCACTCTCTCTGCAGCCAGTGTGAGTAATAACTTTAAACAGGTCAACATTCTCAAGGCCGAAGGGCCAGACGGATTACCAGGACATGTACTCCGAGCATGCGCTGACCGACTGGCAAGTGTCTTCACTGACATTTTCAACCTCTCCCTGTCTGAGTCTGTAATACAGATCACACTATCCCTGGGCCCAAGAACACTAAGGTAAACTGCCTAAATGACTATCAACCAGTAGCACTCACGTTTGTGGCCATAAAATGCTTTGAAAGGCTGGTCATGGCTCACATCAACATCCTCCCAGAAACCCTAGACCCACTCCAATTTGCATACGGCCCTAACAGATCCACAGATGATGCAATCTCTATTGCACTCCACACTGCCCTTTCCCACCTGGACAAAAGGAACATCTACATGAGAATGCTGTTCATTGACTACAGCTCAGTGTTCAACACCATAGTGCCCTCAAAGCTCATCACTAAGCTAAGGATCCTGGGACTAAACACCTCCCTCTGTAACTGGATCTTGGACTTCCTGACGGGCCTCCCCCAGGTGGTAAGGGTAGGCAACAACATGTCTGCCACGCTGATTCTCAACATGGGACCTCTCAGGGGTGCGTTCTACCTGACAACATGGCCAAGCCATCATTATGTTGGCCGATGACACAAGTGGTAGGCCTGATCACCGACAACGATCAGACAAGTTCCTTGGTGTCCAGATCACCAACAAACTGTCATTGTCCAACCACACCAAGACAGTGGTGAAGAGGGCACAACAAAAACCTTTTCCCCCTCAGGAGACTTACAAGATTTGGCATGGGTCCTCAGATCCTCAAAAGGTTTTACAGCTGCACCATTCGAGAGCATCCTGACAGGTTGCATCACTGCCTGGTACGGTAACTGCTCAGGCTTCGACGCAAGGCACTACAGAGGCTACTCTTTAATCATTTGTCATTCTTTTACGTTTTTTTTTTGGTATTTCCTTAATACTGCATTGTTGTTTAAGGGCTTGAAAGTAAGCATTTCACTGTAAGGTGAAATACAGCTGTTGTATTCGGCTCATGTGACAAATAACATTTGATTTGATAAACAGGGCGATAATAGAAGTTGTCCTATAGGACTAGTTAGAATCAGCTTGATCTCCCCCTTTTTTTGCTGCTTTCCAAGCAATGGGAACCTCCCCAGACAGGAGAGAGAGGTTAAAAAGCTGTGAGGAGGAGGGTTTAGTCTCCAGGTCTTTAATCGTTTTCCAGAACTTCTTGGGGTGAGACCCACAGAGAGAGAACTGCTCCTTAAAGTAACTAACTTTGGCCTTCCAGATAGCCTGAGTGCACTTATTTCTCATTTGCCTGAACGAGAGCCAGTCAGCCTGAGTACGTGTGGCGAGCCTGTAATTCTTGAGGTGGAGTAACTCTGCCAACTCACAGTCGAACCAGGGGGCTGAACCTGTTTTTAATTCTCATTTTCTTTATGGGGGTGTGTTTGTTAACAATACCACTAAAAATATCAAAAAGGAAGGTCCAAGCTGATTCTATAACATTTTACAGAGGCCAGTTCATGAAGGAAGGCTTGCTCATTAAAGTGTTTTAGCGTCTATGACACATGAGGACAGGTCGTTTCACTGAGCAGCCATTACGAACACAACCTGTAAAACAGTGATCACTAAGGTCATTACAGAAAACACCACACTGATACCCATCAGGATTATTTGGGAGGATAACATCAAGAAGAGTAGCCTTTTATGGGTGTTTGGAGTAGAGGCCGACCGATTTATGATTTTTCAACGCCGATACCGATTAATCGGCCGATTTTAAAATAATAATAAATGTTAAATAAATAAATAAAATATTAAATAAATAAATAAAATATTAAATAAATAAATAAAATATTAAATAAATAAATAAAATATTAAATAAATAAATAAAATATTAAATAAATAAATAAATGTTTTTTTATTATTTAAAAAAAAAGTAAAATAAAAATTGTATTTTTGTTTTGTTTGTAAACTTGTATTTGTAATAATGACAATTACAACAATACTGAATGAACACTTATTTTAACTTAATATAATACATCAATAAAATCAATTTAGCCTTAAATAATGAAACATGTTCAATTTGGTTTAAATAAAAAAATATATAAAAAAAATGTGTTGGAGAAGAAAGTAAAAGTGCAATATGTGCCATGTGAACGTTTCAGTTCCTTGCTCAGAACATGAGAACATATGAAAGCTGGTGGTTCCTTTTAACATGAGTCTTCAATATTCCCAGGTAGGAAGTTTTAGGTTGTAGTCATTATAGGAATATTAGGACTATTTCCCTCTATACCATTTGTATCTCATTAACCTTTGACTATTGGATGTTCTTATAGGCACTTTAGTATTGCCAGTGTAACAGTATAGCTTCCATCCCTCTCCTCGCTCCTTCCTGGGCTCGAACCAGCAACACAACAACCAGCGTTACCCAGGGAAACAACTACTCCATGTCTCAGAGCGAGTGACGTTTGAATAGCTATTAGCGCGCGCTAACTAGCCAGCCATTTCACATCGGTCACACCAGCCTCATCTCGGGAGTTGAGAGGCTTGAAGTCATAAACAGCGCAATGCTTGACGCACAACGAAGAGCTGCTGACAAAACGCACAATAGTGCTGTTTGAATTCATGTTTACGCGCCTGCCTCTGCCTACCACCGCTCAGTCAGATACTTAGATACTTGTATGCTCAGTCAGATTATACGCAACGCAAGACACGCTAGATAATATCTAGTAATATCATCAACCATGTGTAGTTAACTAGTGATTATGATTGATTGATTGTTTTTTATAAGAAAAGTTTAATGCTAGCTAGCAACTTACCTTGGCTTACTGCATTCGCGTAACAGGCAGTCTCCTTGTGGAGTGCAACAAGAGGCAGGTCGTTATTGCGTTAGACTAGTTAACTGTAAGGTTGCAAGATTGGGTCCCCCGAGCTGACAAGGTGAAAATCTGTCGTTAACCCCACAGTTCCTAGGCAGTCATTGAAAATAAGAATGTGTTCTTAACTAACTTGCCTAGTTAAATAAAGGTTAAAAAATAAACAAATCTGTGTCCAAATATACAGATTTCTGATTGTTATGAAAACTTGACATCGGCCATTCCGATTAATCGGTCGACCTCTAGTTTGGAGTCATACCTTGTGTGGATTGGTAATAATATGAGAAAGATTTAGGGAGTCCCATTGCTTTAGGACAGGTGGTTTAAGCATGTCCCAGTTTAGGTCACCTGGCAGGACAAATTCAGACTTAGTGTAAGGGGCCAGGAGAGAGCTTAGGGCAGGTAGGGTACAGGCCGGTGCTGATGGAGAACGATAACACCCAGCAACAGTCAACAAAGAACTATTTGAAAGTTTAATGCTTAAAACTAGCAAATCAAATTGTTTGGGGACAGACTTGTGGAGACCGAGCACTGAAGGTGATCCTTGGTAAAGATTGCTACTCCCCCACCTTTGGAAGATCTGTCTTGCAGAAAAATGTTATAACCAGAACGGTTAACATCTTCCTTAACCACGTCTCAGTAATGACCAACACTTCACAATGCTGTGAATCCACACATTCAATTGATCCATTTTAGGTAATAAGCTTCTAGTGTTAAAACCTTTTGTGGGGGCAGTATTTTCATTTTTGGAAAAATAACGTTCCCGTAGTAAACGGGATATTTTGTCAGGACAAGATGCTAGAATATGCATATAATTGACAGCTTAGGATAGAAAACACTCTAAACTTTCCAAAACTGTAAAAATATTGTCTGTGAGATAACAGAACTGATATTGCAGGCGAAATCCTGAGAGAAATCCAATCCGGAGGTGACTCATCTTTTGAAAGCTCTGCGTTCCAATGCGTCCATATTGAGCAGTGAATGGGCTACATACCAGATTACTTTTTCTACGTATTCCCCAAGGTGTCTACAGCATTTACGCATTTATGTTGAAGAATACCCGTAAGCGGCTACATTGCGCAACTGGTCACCTGATGCTCTCAGAGTGATTCTCGCGTAAAATACAGAGGTAGCCTTTACTCCAATCGGTCCTACTGAAAAACCAATTGTCCCGGTGGATATATTATAGAATAGATATTTGAAAAACACCTTGAAGATTGCTATAAACAACGTTTGCCATGTTTCTGTCGATATTATGGAGCTAATTTGGAATATTTTTCAGCGTTTTCGTGACTGTAATTTCCGGTCGATTTCTCAGCCAAACGTGAAGAACAAACGGAGCTATTTCGCCCTCAAAAAATTTTGGGGGGAAAAATGAACATTTGCTATCTAACTGGGAGTCTCGTGAGTGAAAACATCCGAAGCTCATCAAAGGTAAACAATTTAATTTGATTGCTTTTCTGATTTCCGTGACCAAGTTACCTGCTGCTAGCTGGACAAAATGCTATGCTAGGCTATCGATAAACGTACACAAATGCTTGTCTAGCTTTGGCTGTAAAGCATATTTAGAAAATCTGAGATGACCGGATGATTAACCAAAGGCAAAGCTGTGTCTCAGTATATTTCACTTGTGATTTTCATGAATAGGAATATTTTCTAGGAATATTTATGTCCGTTGCGTTATGCTAATTAGTGTCAGTCGATGATTACGCTCACTGACCCGGGATGGGGAGTCACTAGAGGTTTTAAACGCGCAGAAAACCCAGGCTTTTACGATAGCAGAAATCAGTGAAGCAGATATCAGAGCACAAGTCAGAATTGGGGCAAGCAACAGTAGATGGGCCAGGGTGTACATGCACATTTCCACATATCATCAGCAGTAATACAATCAAGGCACGGCAGAGGACAGGGAGAGATCTGCAGTGTTGATTTATGACATTTGAATGTGCATCAGATGACAACAAGATCATGTTATACAGCAAAAAAAAGCAGGCGAGAGGTGGTTAGAATAGGATGGGAGGCCAAGAGTCTGTGTAACCAATAGAGAGTCCCGAGTCCCGGGAACAAAACAGTCTGTCCCACAGTAGCTAGCAAGTGTCTGTCCACCGTTTTTTTTTTCTTCACGTGGAAAAGGAGGTCGTTAGCTAACTATACCTCTTCACTTTCATCGAATGGTCCTTTACGACGTCCAAACAAAGACGTCATTGAATTTTAGAGATTGCGAGGAGGATATATTCTGATGTGATCAAAAGCAACAATATTGTTTCTTATCGAGGTCATTTACAATTGAAGTGTCCTGGTTGCATATCCGTTCAAAATAGAGATGAATCCAGGGGGTCCTCTTCACAGATGGAGGTTCGAAGGCATTTGGGAGGTTGTGAGACGCTCCCGCCATTGTTGGGCTCAAGGGCTTTGACACCTCTCACTTCACACCTCAGTGCTAATTGATCTGATCTGTTCTTGGTAGCCTTAATAGTCCTTTATTATGTACACATATCTACAACACACTGCTCCATCAGGATTCGACTCCGCTCTGTATAGCTGGAAATACAATCCAAGCCCCTTTTGTTCAGGGACACATTATTCCATTTCTGTTAGTCAGATGTCTGTGGGAACTTGTTTATGTTTCAGTTGTTGAATCTTACGTTCATGCAAATATTTACACATGTTAAGTTTGCTGAAAATAAACGCAGTTGACAGTGAGAGGACGATGCCTCTAACGCCCTAATGAATTGGCCACCACTGAAATGCACTTGGGGTTGTTTTAGGACCGTGTGTGTGTGTGCGCGTGTGTTTTAACAGGACGCGTCGGATGTTCAAGCAGCTGGGTCTGGAGGACTTCACCTCTGTCAACATTCAGGTATTGGGGGCAGAAGATACCTACGGACCACACAGCAATAACACGGTACGCTACGACTGTTTGTTTGTGTTTGTGTGTGTGTGTGTGTGTGTGTGTGTGTGTGTGTTGAATAGGTTTGTGTGCTACTGACGGGCCACCCCCAGGTGGTGAGGGTAGGCAGCAGCACATCAGCCACACTCACTGGGGGCTCCTCAGGGGTGCGTGCTTAGTCCCCTCCTGTACTTGCTGCTCACCCACGACAGCGTGGTCGCACACGACTCACACCACCATTACGTTTGTCGATGACACAGCAGTGGTTGGGCTGATCACTGACAACGATGAGACAGGAAGGAGGTCAGAGACCTGACCGGGTAGTGACACGACAGCAACCTCTCCCTCAACGATGAGACAGGAAGGAAGTCAGAGACCTGACCGGGTAGTGACAGGACAGCAACCTCTCCCTCAACGATGAGACAGGAAGGAGGTCAGAGACCTGGTTGTGTGGTGACAGGACAGCAACCTCTCCCTCAACGATGAGACAGGAAGGAGGTCAGAGACCTGGCAGTGTGGTGACAGGACAACAACCTCTCCCTCAACGATGAGACAGCCTATAGGAAGGAGGTCAGAGACCTGGCAGTGTGGTGACAGGACAACAACCTCTCCCTCAACGATGAGACAGCCTATAGGAAGGAGGTCAGAGACCTGACCGGGTGGTGACAGGACAACAACCTCTCCCTCAACGATGAGACAGCCTATAGGAAGGAGGTCAGAGACCTGACCGCGTGGTGACAGGACAGCAACCTCTCCCTCAACGATGAGACAGCCTATAGGAAGGAGGTCAGAGACCTGACCGGGTGGTGACAGGACAACAACCTCTCCCTCAACGATGAGACAGTCTTTAGGAAGGAGGGTCACAGACCTGACCGGGTAGTGACAGGACAACAACCTCTCCCTCAACGATGAGACAGCCTATAGGGCGGAGGTCAGAGTAGCTGCTGCTACTGTTAATTATCTGTCCTGTTGCCTAGTCATTTTATCCTTACCTATATGGACATATCTACCTCAATTACCTCTTACCCCTGCACATCCACTTGGTATTGCTACCCCTTGTGAATAGGGTGTCATTTGGGACCCACACCACTGTCAGAGGTCAGGGGTGAACCTGTTTCATGCCTCTTTACCCACCAAGGGCTCTGCTGGCAATGGATTCATACAGCATTTTTCTAAACTCTCTCTCTCTCCCCCCCTCTCTCTCTCTCTCTCTCCTTCACCCCCCCCCCCTCTCTCTCTCTCTCTCCCCTTCACCCCTCCTCCCTCTCTCTCCCTCTTCCCTCTCCCCTCTTCCCTCTCCCATCCTCCCTCCTCTCTCCAGACCCCTAGAGAGGTGGTAGTCTGGATGGCTGTGCGTCATAAACAGAAGAAAGCTCTGGAGTTCTTTGCCAGGGAGATAGCACCTGCAGGAACAGGCATGGGTAGGAGCGTAAACACACACGCTAGTATAAGCTCGCATTAATGTAGGATGCCCACACACACTGTACACACACACACACTGTGTACACACACACACACACACACACACACACACACTGTCCCCCCTTCTCCCTCCCTCTCCTCCTCTCCCCCCTCCCTCCCTCTCTCCCCCTTCTCCTCCCTCTCCCCCTCCTCCTCTCTCCCCCTCCCCCTCTCCCCCTTCTCCTCCCTCTCCCCTCCTCCTTTCTCCCCTTCTCCTCCCTCTCCCCCTCTCTCCCTCTCCCCCTTCTCCCTCCATCCCCCTCTCTCCCTCCCCCTCCCTCCCTCACTCCCTCCCTCCCTCTCCCCCTCTCTCTCCCCTCCCTCCCTCCCTTTCCCTCACTCTCTCTCCCCTCCCTGTCTCCCCCCTCTCCCTCCCTCCCCTTCCCTGTCTCTCCCTTCCCCTCCCTCCCTCCCTCCTCCTCTCCCCCCTCCCTCCCTCTCTCCCCCTTCTCCTCCCTCTCCCCATCCTCATCTCTCCCCTCCCCCTCTCCCCCTTCTCCCTCTCCCCCTCCTCCTTTCTCCCCTTCTCCTCC
>NC_034182.2:43973589-43981089 GCF_002021735.2 Oncorhynchus kisutch
TCCCCTCCCCTCCCCTACCCCTCTCTCTCTCTCCCTTCCCCTTCCCTACCCCTCTCTCCATCCCCCTTCCCTACCCCCCTCTCTCTCTCTCCCTTCCCCTAGCCCTACCCCCTTTCTATCTCCCTTCCACTTTCTCTCTCTCCTCCCTCCCCCACTCCCCCTCTCTCCTCTCTCCCCTCCCTCCCCCCTCTCTCCCCTCCCTCCCCCTTCCCCCCCTCTCCCCCCTCAGGTGGTGAAGATCTTGGAGAAACATGATCCTGTCCATAGTCGGTCCGGTGTCTACCTTCGTCTCGGTCCTGTCCCCGGTGACGAGGCCAGCGCGGTACAGAACTACGTAGAACACATGCTGTTCCTGTTGATGGAGGAGGAAAGTTCACTTTTTATAGATCTGTCATTCTCATTGAAAGCCACATCTGATAAGCAGTAGATCCATTCTATGTGAGATATTTCTGTGCTCCACCTCCATTCTACCAACATGGCAGTCATACTGTAGATACTAATGTGCACATGTAAATAGACAATAAACCATTTCAGTTCAAATACAAAGTCAACAACATAAAGCAGAGTTCATTGAATGACAGAAGTTGTTTTTGACGTCCTTAGGAGCCGGGCCAGGGCGGAGCGATGGGAGCCATCCTAGAGTTTGTGGTTGTAGAAGGCGTGATGGAGAGACTGTTCCTCTGGAGTCTGAGACGACACTTCACTGACGATATGAAACTGGAACAAGTGATTTTTTTTGGGATCTGTTATTTATCAATCAATCAATCAAGTTTATAGATGCCCAGCTTAAAACCCCCCAAAAACAGCAATGAAGAGGAAAACCACCCTGGAAGGGGTATTATTGACTGTTTTAGTGACAGGGTGAGTAATTGATAATGCTTATCCCCAATCTCTCTCTGCCCCCCTCCATCTCTCTGCCCCCCTCCATCTCTCTGCCCCCCTCCATCTCTCTGTCTCTGCCCCCTCCATCTCTCTTCTCTGGCCCCCTCCATCTCTCTCTCTCTGGACCCTCCATCACTCTCTCTCTGGCCCCCTCCATCTCTCTCTCTTCATCTCTCTCTCTCTGCCCTCCTCCATCTCTCTCTATCTGGCCCCCTCCATCTCTCTTCTCTGGCCCCCTCCATCTCTCTCTCTCTGGACCCTCCATCTCTCTGTCTCTGGCCCCCTCCATCTCTCTTCTCTGGCCCCCTCCATCTCTCTTCTCTGGCCCCCTCCATCTCTCTTCTCTGGCCCCCTCCATCTCTCTTCTCTGGCCCCCCTCCATCTCTCTCTCTCTGCCCTCCTCCATCTCTCTCTATCTGCCCCCCTCCATCTCTCTCCTCTCTGGCCCCCTCCATCTCTCTCTTCATTCTCTCTCTCTCTGCCCTCCTCCATCTCTCTCTATCTGCCCCCCTCCATCTCTCTGTCTCTGCACCCCTCCATCTCTCTCTCTCTGCCCCCTCCATCTCTCTCTATCTGCCCCCTCCATCTCTCTCTATCTGCCCCCTCCATCTCTCTCTCTGCCCCCCTCCATCTCTCTCTCTGCCCCATCCATCTCTCTCTCTCTGCCCCCTCCATCCTCTCTCTCCTCTGCCCCCCTCCATCTCTCTCCTCTCTGCCCCCCTCCATCTCTCTCTCTCTGCCCCCCTCCATCTCTCTCTCTGGCCCCCTCCATTCTCTCTCTCTGCCCCCCTCCATTCTCTCTCTATCTGCCCCCTCCATCTCTCTCTCTGCCCCATCCATCTCTCTCTCTCTGCCCCCTCCATCTCTCTCTCTCTGCCCCCTCCATCTCTCTCTCTCTGCCCCCCCTCCATCTCTCTCTCTCTCTGCCCCCCTCCATCTCTCTCTCTCTCTGCCCCCCTCCATCTCTCTCTCTCTCTGCCCCCTCCATCTCTCTCTCTCTGCCCCCTCCATCTCTCTCTCCTGCCCCCTCCATCTCTCTCTCTGCCCCCCTCCATCTCTCTCTCTCTGGCCCCCTCCATCTCTCTCTCTGCCCCTCCATTCTCTCTCTCTGCCCCCTCCATCTCTCTCTATCTGCCCCCCTCCATCTCTCTCTCTCTGCCCCCCTCCATCTCTCTCTGCCCCATCCATCTCTCTCTGCCCCATCCATCTCTCTCCTCTGCCCCCCTCCATCTCTCTCTCTCTGCCCCCCTCCATCTCTCTCTCTGCCCCCCTCCATCTCTCTCTCTCTGACCCCTCCATCTCTCTGCCCCCCTCCATCTCTCTCTCTCTCTGCCCCCTCCATCTCTCTCTCTCTCTGCCCCCTCCATCTCTCTCTCTCTGACCCCTCCATCTCTCTCTCTCTGACCCCTCCATCTCTCCTCTCTATGCCCCGCCCCCCCTCACCACCACACTCCCCTTCTCTCCCCTCTCTGCAACAGCTGAGGATGTACCAGATGTTACTGTCTCAGGCCAGACAGCCTCTCCTGCACCACAAACCTGTTCTACGACCCTTAATGATGCTGTTATCTTCCTGTGCTGGAGCTGGGAGTGGAGGAGGAGGAGGAGGGTCAGTGGAAGCAGAGTTGGTGCTCCTGCTCAACCAGCTGTGTGGTGCGCTGGCTAAGGACCCCTCAGTGTTAGGTGGGTTCTGGTTCTGTTTTCAAGATAAATGGACAATGAAGTGGTTTTCTGATTTCTTCTTTTTCCTCCTGTTCAGAGTTATTCTTCCACACCAGTGAGGACCAGGGGGCAGCCAACTTCCTGCTCTTCTCCCTGCTGATCCCCTTCACGCATCAGGAAGGCAGCGTAGGACAGCAGGCCCGGGACGCTCTGCTGCTCATCATGCAGCTGTCGACCTACAACCCCAGAGTCGCTGCACACATCACAGACAACACGTACTTCTGTCCTGTGAGCCGGTTACCGTAGTTACCGTAGTTACCGTAGTTACCGTAGCTCCACTGCTGGGAGTTTGTCACATAGTTTGTAGTCACTCCTCTTTATCGCCCCTCGCCCTCCACTCCCCCTCACTCCTCCCCCCTCGCCCTCCACTCCCCCTCACTCCTCCCCCTCCCCCTCCACCCCCCTCCCCTCCACCCCCACCCCCCATCTCCTCCCCCTCCACCCCCCTCCCCTCCACCTCCACCCCACTTCCCCTCTCCTCCCCCTCAGTGAGTGAGAGGTAAAGGCTGAGCTCATTACTCCTTATGTAATAGGCGTTAATATGATTACAATGGAGAGAGAGAGGAGAGAGGAGATACGGGGGTGACAGAAGGGAGAGATAAGAAGAGAGAGAGAGGAGGGAGGAGAGAGGAGAGAGGAGGGAGGAGGGGAGGAGAGAGGAGGGAGGAGAGGAGGGAGGAGGGAGGAGGGAGGAGGGAGGAGAGAGAGGAGAGAGGAGGGAGGAGAGGAGGGAGGAGGGAGAGAGAGGAGAGAGGAGGGAGGAGAGGAGGGAGGAGGGAGGAGGGAGAGAGAGGAGAGAGGAGGGAGGAGAGGAGGGAGGAGAGAGGAGGGAGAGAGAGGAGTTGTCCACTTGCTCTTGTAAGTATCAGACCAGTGAAAAATATGAGAAAACCACTTTCTCCTGGTGGAACTCTGTGTGACTGTACCAGATTTAGCCCATGGAGCTGACCTCAATCTAGAGATGGGGGATTAGGACGCTGTGACCTGATTGGTTGATCGCCTCGGCGCTCTTAGCCTCCTGCTAACTCCAACACCAACTGGTTCTGTTGTTGATTAGTTGTTGTTGTTTACTGGTTGTTGATTAGTTGTTGTTGTTTACTGGTTGTTGATTAGTTGTTGTTGTTTTCTGGTTGTTGATTAGTTGTTGTTGTTTACTGGTTGTTGATTAGTTGTTGTTGTTTACTGGTTGTTGATTAGTTGTTGTTGTTTTCTGGTTGTTGATTAGTTGTTGTTGTTGTTGTGAGTTAGCAGAGTAGCGTGGGGATGTATTCCATTACAGGCTTTAAACCCCCCTCTCCCCTCCTCCCCCCCCTCCCCTCCTCTCCCACCCCACCTCCCCCTCCTCCCCCCCCCTCCCCTCCTCTCTGTAAATCCTGATCTTCCAGTGAACTCTAATCTGCAGTGGATTTCATTCCAGCATTGAAAAGTCCTTGGCTCATGACAATGTGTGTGTGTGTGTGTGTGTGTGTGTGTCTAGGTACTGGCTACAGGTCTGAGTGGTTTGTATTCGTCTCTACCTGCGAAGCTACAGGTGTACAGTGAAGACTGGCACTGTCTGGAGAGAGCTGACTGGGTACAGGTAAATATATCGTTTGGAACATTTCCTATCATTTTATCTCACAGATTAAAAACAGCATCATTTAAACCCTTGGACAGACAGTGATCTATTTACAATGTCATCAAGCATAAGATCTGTTTACAAGCTACCTGACTGGCTACTTGGCTAGTTACCTGGCTGGCTACCTGGCTAGCTGGCTACCTACCTGGCTGGCAGGCTACATGGATACCTGGCTGGCTACCTGGCTGGCTACATGGCTGGCTACCTGGCTGGCTACATGGCTGGCTACCTGGCTAGCTGGCTACCTACCTGGCTGACAGGCTACATGGATACCCGGCTGGCTACATGGCTAGCTGGCTACCTGCCTACATGGCTACCTGGCTGGCTACATGGCTACCTGACTGGCTGGCTACCTGACTGGCTACCTGGCTAGCTGGCTACCTACCTGGCTGGCTGGCTGGCTACCTACCTGGCTGGCTGGCTACATGGCTACCTGGCTGGCTACATGGCTGGCTACCTGGCTGGCTAGCTGGCTACCTAGCTAGATTGCTGGCTGCCTGGCTGGCTACCTAGCTGGCTACCTAGCTGGCTGCCCGGCTACCTAGCTAGATGGCTGGCTACCTGGCTGGTTACCTAGCTGGCTACCTGGCTGGTTACCTAGCTGGCTACCTAGCTTTCTGCCTAGCGGGCTGCCTGGCTGGATACCTAGCTAGATTGCTGTCTGCCTGGCTGGCTGCCTGGCTGGCTACCTAGCTAGATTGCTGGCTGCCTGCCTAGCTACCTAGCTGGCTGGCTGGCTGGCTACCTAGCTGGCTGGCTGGCTACCTAGCTAGATTGCTGGCTGCCTGGCTGGCTGCCTGGCTACCTAGCTGGCTGGCTGGCTGGCTACCTAGCTGGCTACCTAGCTGGCTACCTAGCTGGCTATCTAGCTGGCTACCTAGCTGGCTACCTAGCTGGCTACCTAGCTGGCTGCCTGGCTGGAGACCTAGCTAGATTGCTGGCTGCCTGGCTGGCTACCTAGCTGGCTACCTTGCTGGCTGGCTACCTAGCTAGCTACCTGGCTGGCTGGCTGGCTGGCTACATAGCTGGCTACCTGGCTACCCAGCTGGCTACCTAGCTGGCTACCTAGCTGGCTGGCTGCTACCTAGCTGGCTGGCTGGCTGCTACCCAGCTGGCTACCTAGCTGGCTACCTGGCTGGCTACCTGACATTGACTTGATTTCTTCTGGATGCAGGTTCCGGCTTTGGTCCAGTTCCTAAACTCTCTGCAGTTCTGCTGCTCTGTCATTAAGGTGAGACAAACACACGGAGGCCTATGTATGTTACATCATACACACACACACACACCATATACACACACAAACCATATACACCAGACACACACACACCATATACACACACACACACACACCATATACACACACACACACACACACCATATACACCAGACACACCATATACACCAGACACACCATATACACCAGACACACACACACACACCATATACACACACCATATACACTAGACACACACACCATATACACTAGACACACACACCATATACACACACCATATACACTAGACACACACACCATATATACTAGACACACACACACACCATATACTAGACACACACACACACCATATACATCAGACACACACACACACACACCATATACACCAGACACACACACACACACACACACACCATATACACCAGACACACCATATACACCAGACACACACACACACACCATATACACACACCATATAAACTAGACACACACACCATATATACTAGACACACACACCATATACACCACACACACACACACACACACACACACACCATATACACCATATACACCACACACACACACACACACACACACACACACACACACACACACACACACCATATACACCAGACACACACACACACACACCATATACACCAGACACACCATATACACCAGACACACACACACACACACCATATACACCAGACACACACACACACACACACACACACACACCATATACACCAGACACACACACACACACACACACACCATATACACCAGACACACACACACTTCCTCCCCAGCTCCTTGTCCTACGATAGAAAGTGGATATGATATAATTATTAAACTGTTGAAACTACGGCAGATCGCTAACTACCAAAGGAGTTAAGAAACAGTTAACTAACTGTAAAATAACTTTAGCTGGCTAGCTAAGCATCTTCCCCCTCCCCCATCTCTCTCTCCCCCTCCCCCATCTCTCCCTCCCTCTCCCCATTTCTCCCTCCCTTCCCCCTCCCTTCCCCCTCCCTTCCCCATCTTCCCCCTCCTCTCTCCCGCTCCCCCATCTCTCTCTACCCTCCCCCATCTGTCTCTCCCTCCCTCCCTCCCCTCCCCCATCTCTCTCTCCCCCTCCCCCATCTGTCTCTCCCTCCCTCCCTCCCCTCCCCCATCTGTCTCTCCCTCCCCTCCCCCATCTCCCTCTGCCTCCCTCCCCCATCTCTCTCCCTCCCCTCATCTCTCCCCCCTCTTTCTCCCCCTTACCTCCCCTCTCTTTCTCCCCAATTCCCCCCTTCCATCTCTCCTTCCCCTCCCCCATCTCACCCCCTACCCCATCTCCCTCCCATCTCTCCCCCTTCCCCATCTCTCCTCCCCATCTCCCCCCCCCATCTCCCCCCCAGGTTGGACATCCCTCTATCAGAGGTCAGTTGTTGGGATATATCTACAATGGCTTCCTGGTTCCTGTACTGGCTCCAGCTCTGCACAAGGTCAAAAACACTACTGCTGATTCCTATAGTCTGTCTGCTTGATGCTGATTGGTCACCCTACTTCCTGTAGTCCTGTTTCAACAATGCTCATTGGTCTCCAAACTCCCTGTAGTTCTGTCTACTTAATGCTAATTGGTTACAGTATTTCATTTGTCTTCCTCTAGTCCTTTGTTAATAATTTCTGATTGGTCAATGAATTTCCTAATTTCTCCTGAAATAAATTCTCATTAGTCGTATTATTTTCCTGGTTTGCTGAGTTCTAACTGGCTGCTGTGTGTATCTCTGTTCTCTGATTGGCTGCTGTAGTGTGTGTGTGTCTATATCCCTGTTCTCTGATTGGCTGTAGTGTCTATATCTCTGTTCTCTGATTGGCTGTAGTGTGTATATCTCTGTTCTCTGATTGGCTGTAGTGTGTATATCTCTGTTCTCTGATTGGCTGTAGTGTGTGTGTGTGTCCATATCTCTGTTCTCTGATTGGCTGTAGTGTGTATATCTCTGTTCTCTGATTGGCTGTAGTGTACACTAGAAGAGGTGATGACCACTACAGCGTATCT
>NC_034182.2:43983589-44006089 GCF_002021735.2 Oncorhynchus kisutch
AGAGCACTACACAGAGCACTACACAGCCAGGCTGACACAGAGCACTACACAGAGCACTACACAGAGCACTACACAGCCACACTGACACAGAGCACTACACAGAGCTCTACAGAGAGCACTACACAGCCACACTGACACAGAGCACTACACAGAGCACTACACAGCCAGGCTGACACAGAGCACTACACAGAGCTCTACACAGAGCACTACACAGAGCTCTACACAGAGCACTACACAGAGCACTACACAGCCAGGCTGACACAGAGCACTACACAGAGCTCTACACAGAGCACTACACAGAGCACTACACAGCCACACTGACACAGAGCACTACACAGAGCTCTACACAGCCACACTGACACAGAACACTACACAGAGCACTACACAGCCAGGCTGACACAGAGCACTACACAGCCACACTGACACAGAGCACTACACAGCCAGGCTGACACAGAGCACTACACAGCCACACTGACACAGAGCACTACACAGCCACACTGACACAGAGCACTACACAGCCACACTGACACAGAGCACTACACAGCCACGCTGACACAGAGCACTACACAGAGCACTACACAGCCACGCTGACACAGAGCACTACACAGAGCACTACACAGCCACACTGACACAGAGCACTACACAGCCACGCTGACACAGAGCACTACACAGCCACACTGACACAGAGCACTACACAGCCACACTGACACAGAGCACTACACAGCCACACTGACACAGAGCACTACACAACCACGCTGACACAGAGCACTACACAGCCACACTGACACAGAGCACTACACAGAGCACTACACAGCCACACTGACACAGAGCACTACACAGCCACACTGACACAGAGCACTACACAGCCACACTGACACAGAGCACTACATAGCCACACTGACACAGAGCACTACACAGAGCACTACACAGCCACACTGACACAGAGCACTACACAAAGCAATACACAGCCACACTGACACAGAGCACTACACAGCCAGGCTGACACAGAGCACTACACAGAGCACTACACAGCCACACTGACACAGAGCACTACACAGAGCACTGCACAGCCACACTGAGACAGAACACTACACAGCCACACTGACACAGAGCACTACACAGCCACGCTGACACAGAGCACTACACAGCCACGCTGACACAGAGCACTACACAGAGCACTACACAGCCACACTGACACAGAGCACTACACAGCCATGCTGACACAGAGCACTACACAGCCACACTGACACAGAGCACTACACAGCCACAGAGCACTACACAGAGCACTACACAGCCACACTTACACAGAGCACTACACAGAGCACTACACAAAGCAATACACAGCCACACTGACACCGAGCACTACACAGCCAGTCTGACACAGAGCACTACACAGCCACACTGACACAGCCACGCTGACATAGAGCACTACACAGCCAGGCTGACACAGAGCACTACACAGCCACACTGACACAGAGCACTACACAGCCACAATGACACAGAGCACTACACAGCCACGCTGACACAGAGCACTACACAGAGCACTACACAGCCACACTGACACAGAGCACTACACAGCCACTGACACAGAGCACTACACAGCCACGCTGACACAGAGCACTACACAGCCATGTTGACACAGAGCACTACACAGCCACGCTGACACAAAGCACTACACAGCCACGCTGACACAGAGCACTACACAGCCACACTGACACAGAGCACTACACAGCCACACTGACACAGAGCACTACACAGCCACACTGACACAGAGCACTACACAGAGCTCTACACAGCCACACTGACACAGAACACTACACAGAGCACTACACAGCCAGGCTGACACAGAGCACTACACAGCCACACTGACACAGAGCACTACACAGCCAGGCTGACACAGAGCACTACACAGCCACACTGACACAGAGCACTACACAGCCACACTGACACAGAGCACTACACAGCCACGCTGACACAGAGCACTACACAGAGCACTACACAGCCACGCTGACACAGAGCACTACACAGCCACACTGACAGAGCACTACACAGCCACGCTGACACAGAGCACTACACAGCCACACTGACACAGAGCACTACACAGCCACACTGACACAGAGCACTACACAGCCACACTGACACAGAGCACTACACAGCCACACTGACACAGAGCACTACACAACCACGCTGACACAGAGCACTACACAGCCACACTGACACAGAGCACTACACAGAGCACTACACAGCCACACTGACACAGAGCACTACACAGCCACACTGACACAGAGCACTACACAGCCACACTGACACAGAGCACTACATAGCCACACTGACACAGAGCACTACACAGCCACACTGACACAGAGCACTACACAAAGCAATACACAGCCACACTGACACAGAGCACTACACAGCCAGGCTGACACAGAGCACTACACAGAGCACTACACAGCCACACTGACACAGAGCACTACACAGAGCACTACACAGCCACACTGACACAGAACACTACACAGCCACACTGACACAGAGCACTACACAGCCACGCTGACACAGAGCACTACACAGCCACGCTGACACAGAGCACTACACAGAGCACTACACAGCCACACTGACACAGAGCACTACACAGCCACACTGACACAGAGCACTACACAGCCACAGAGCACTACACAGAGCACTACACAGCCACACTTACACAGAGCACTACACAGAGCACTACACAAAGCAATACACAGCCACACTGACACCGAGCACTACACAGCCAGTCTGACACAGAGCACTACACAGCCACACTGACACAGCCACGCTGACATAGAGCACTACACAGCCAGGCTGACACAGAGCACTACACAGCCACACTGACACAGAGCACTACACAGAGCACTACACAGCCACAATGACACAGAGCACTACACAGCCACGCTGACACAGAGCACTACACAGAGCACTACACAGCCACACTGACACAGAGCACTACACAGCCACACTGACACAGAGCACTACACAGCCACGCTGACACAGAGCACTACACAGCCACGCTGACACAGAGCACTACACAGCCACGCTGACACAAAGCACTACACAGCCACGCTGACACAGAGCACTACACAGCCACACTGACACAGAGCACTACACAGCCACACTGACACAGAGCACTACACAGCCACACTGACACAGAGCACTACACAGAGCACTACACAGCCACACTGACACAGAGCACTACAACAGCCACACTGACACAGAGCACTACACAGCCACACTGACACAGAGCACTACACAGCCACACTGACACAGAGCACTACACGAAGCAATACACAGCCACACTGACACAGAGCACTACACAGCCAGGCTGACACAAAGCACTACACAGCCACACTGACACAGAGCACTACACAGCCACACTGACACAGAGCACTACACAGCCACGCTGACACAGAGAACTACACAGCCAGGCTGACACAGAGCACTACACAGCCACACTGACACAGAGCACTACACAGCCACACTGACACAGAGCACTACACAGCCACGCTGACACAGAGCACTACACAGAGCACTACACAGCCACACTGACACAGAGCACTACAAGGCCACACTGACACAGAGCACTACACAGCCACGCTGACACAGAGCACTACACAGCCACACTGACACAGAGCACTACACAGCCACACTGACACAGAGCACTACACAACCACGCTGACACAGAGCACTACACAGCCACACTGACACAGAGCACTACACAGCCACACTGACACAGAGCACTACATAGCCACACTGACACAGAGCACTACATAGCCACACTGACACAGAGCACTACACAGAGCACTACACAGCCACACTGACACAGAGCACTACACAAAGCAAGACACAGCCACACTGACACAGAGCACTACACAGCCAGGCTGACACAGAGCACTACACAGAGCACTACACAGCCACACTGACACAGAGCACTACACAGCCACACTGACACAGAACACTACACAGCCACACTGACACAGAGCACTACACAGCCACACTGACACAGAGCCCTACACAGCCACGCTGACACAGAGCACTACACAGAGCACTACACAGCCACACTGACACAGAGCACTACACAGCCATGCTGACACAGAGCACTACACAGCCACACTGACACAGAGCACTACACAGCCACACTGACACAGAGCACTACACAGCCACAGAGCACTACACAGAGCACTACACAGCCACACTGACACAGAGCACTACACAGAGCACTACACAGCCACACTGACACAGAGCACTACACAGCCAGGCTGACACAGAGCACTACACAGCCACACTGACACAGCCACGCTGACATAGAGCACTACACAGCCAGGCTGACACAGAGCACTACACAGCCACACTGACACAGAGCACTACACAGAGCACTACACAGCCACGCTGACACAGAGCACTACACAGAGCACTACACAGCCACACTGACACAGAGCACTACACAGAGCACTACACAGCCACGCTGACACAGAGCACTACACAGAGCACTACACAGCCACACTGACACAGAGCACTACACAGCCACACTGACACAGAGCACTACACAACCACGCTGACAAAGAGCAATACACAGCCACACTGACACAGAGCACTACACAGCCACAGTGACACAGAGCACTACACAGCCACACTGACACAGAGCACTACACAGCCACACTGACACAGAGCACTACACAGAGCACTACACAGCCACACTGACACAGAGCACTACACAGCCACACTGACACAGAGCACTACACAAAGCAATACACAGCCACACTGACACAAAGCACTACACAGCCACACTGACACAGAGCACTACACAGCCACGCTGACACAGAGCACTACACAGCCACGCTGACACAGAGCACTACACAGCCAGGCTGACACAGAGCACTACACAGCCACACTGACACAGAGCACTACATAGCCACACTGACACAGAGCACTACACAGCCACACTGACACAGAGCACTACACAGCCAGGCTGACACAGAGCACTACACAGCCACACTGACACAGAACACTACACAGCCACACTGACACAGAGCACTACACAGCCACACTGACACAGAGCACTACACAGCCACACTGACACAGAGCACTACACAGCCACACTGACACAGAGCACTACACAGCCACACTGACACAGAGCACTACACAGCCACAGAGCACTACACAGCCACACTGACACAGAGCACTACACAGAGCACTACACAGCCACACTGACACAGAGCACTACACAGCCACTCTGACACAGAGCACTACACAGCCACTCTGACACAGAGCACTACACAGCCACTCTGACACAAAGCACAACACAGAGCACTACACAGCCACACTGACACAGCCACGCTGACATAGAGCACTACACAGCCAGGCTGACACAGAGCACTACACAGCCACACTGACACAGAGCACTACACAGAGCACTACACAGCCACGCTGACACAGAGCACTACACAGCCACACTGACACAGAGCACTACACAGAGCACTACACAGCCACGCTGACACAGAGCACTACACAGAGCACTACACAACCACACTGACACAGAGCACTACACAGCCACGCTGACACAGAGCACTACACAGCCACGCTGACACAGAGCACTACACAGCCACGCTGACACAGAGCACTACACAGCCACACTGACACAGAGCACTACACAGCCACACTGACACAGAGCACTACACAACCACGCTGACAAAGAGCACTACACAGCCACAGAGCACTACACAGAGCACTACACAGCCACACTGACACAGAGCACTACACAGCCACACTGACACAGAGCACTACACAGAGCACTACACAGCCACACTGACACAGAGCACTACACAGCCACACTGACACAGAGCACTACACAAAGCAATACACAGCCACACTGACACAGAGCACTACACAGCCAGGCTGACACAGAGCACTACACAGCCACACTGACACAGAGCACTACACAGCCACACTGACACAGAGCACTACACAGCCACGCTGACACAGAGCACTACACAGAGCACTACACAGAGCACTACACAGCCACACTGACACAGAACACTGCACAGCCACACTGACACAGAGCACTACACAGCCACGCTGACACAGAGCACTACACAGCCACGCTGACACAGAGCACTACACAGAGCACTACACAGCCACACTGACACAGAGCACTACACAGCCATGCTGACACAGAGCACTACACAGCCACACTGACACAGAGCACTACACAGCCACAGAGCACTACACAGAGCACTACACAGCCACACTTACACAGAGCACTACACAGAGCACTACACAAAGCAATACACAGCCACACTGACACCGAGCACTACACAGCCAGTCTGACACAGAGCACTACACAGCCACACTGACACAGAGCACTACACAGCCACACTGACACAGCCACGCTGACATAGAGCACTACACAGCCAGGCTGACACAGAGCACTACACAGCCACACTGACACAGAGCACTACACAGAGCACTACACAGCCACAATGACACAGAGCACTACACAGCCACGCTGACACAGAGCACTACACAGCCACACTGACACAGAGCACTACACAGCCACACTGACACAGAGCACTACACAGCCACGCTGACACAGAGCACTACACAGCCACGCTGACACAAAGCACTACACAGCCACGCTGACACAGAGCACTACACAGCCACACTGACACAGAGCACTACACAGCCACACTGACACAGAGCACTACACAGCCACACTGACACAGAGCACTACACAGAGCACTACACAGCCACACTGACACAGAGCACTACACAGCCACACTGACACAGAGCACTACACAGCCACACTGACACAGAGCACTACACAGCCACACTGACACAGAGCACTACACGAAGCAATACACAGCCACACTGACACAGAGCACTACACAGCCAGGCTGACACAAAGCACTACACAGCCACACTGACACAGAGCACTACACAGCCACACTGACACAGAGCACTACACAGCCACGCTGACACAGAGAACTACACAGCCAGGCTGACACAGAGCACTACACAGCCACACTGACACAGAGCACTACACAGCCACACTGACACAGAGCACTACACAGAGCACTACACAGCCACGCTGACACAGAGCACTACACAGAGCACTACACAGCCACACTGACACAGAGCACTACAAGGCCACACTGACACAGAGCACTACACAGCCACACTGACACAGAGCACTACACAGCCACACTGACACAGAGCACTACACAACCACGCTGACACAGAGCACTACACAGCCACACTGACACAGAGCACTACACAGCCACACTGACACAGAGCACTACATAGCCACACTGACACAGAGCACTACATAGCCACACTGACACAGAGCACTACATAGCCACACTGACACAGAGCACTACACAGAGCACTACACAGCCACACTGACACAGAGCACTACACAACCACGCTGACACAGAGCACTACACAGCCACACTGACACAGAGCACTACACAGAGCACTACACAGCCACACTGACACAGAGCACTACACAGCCACACTGACACAGAGCACTACACAGCCACACTGACACAGAGCACTACATAGCCACACTGACACAGAGCACTACACAGAGCACTACACAGCCACACTGACACAGAGCACTACACAAAGCAATACACAGCCACACTGACACCGAGCACTACACAGCCAGTCTGACACAGAGCACTACACAGCCACACTGACACAGCCACGCTGACATAGAGCACTACACAGCCAGGCTGACACAGAGCACTACACAGCCACACTGACACAGAGCACTACACAGAGCACTACACAGCCACAATGACACAGAGCACTACACAGCCACGCTGACACAGAGCACTACACAGAGCACTACACAGCCACACTGACACAGAGCACTACACAGCCACACTGACACAGAGCACTACACAGCCACGCTGACACAGAGCACTACACAGCCACGCTGACACAGAGCACTACACAGCCACGCTGACACAAAGCACTACACAGCCACGCTGACACAGAGCACTACACAGCCACACTGACACAGAGCACTACACAGCCACACTGACACAGAGCACTACACAGCCACACTGACACAGAGCACTACACAGCCACACTGACACAGAGCACTACACAGCCACACTGACACAGAGCACTACACAGCCACACTGACACAGAGCACTACACAGCCACACTGACACAGAGCACTACACGAAGCAATACACAGCCACACTGACACAGAGCACTACACAGCCAGGCTGACACAAAGCACTACACAGCCACACTGACACAGAGCACTACACAGCCACACTGACACAGAGCACTACACAGCCACGCTGACACAGAGAACTACACAGCCAGGCTGACACAGAGCACTACACAGCCACACTGACACAGAGCACTACACAGCCACACTGACACAGAGCACTACACAGAGCACTACACAGCCACGCTGACACAGAGCACTACACAGAGCACTACACAGCCACACTGACACAGAGCACTACAAGGCCACACTGACACAGAGCACTACACAGCCACACTGACACAGAGCACTACACAGCCACACTGTGACAGAGCACTACACAGCCACACTGACACAGAGCACTACACAACCACGCTGACACAGAGCACTACACAGCCACACTGACACAGAGCACTACACAGCCACACTGACACAGAGCACTACATAGCCACACTGACACAGAGCACTACATAGCCACACTGACACAGAGCACTACACAGAGCACTACACAGCCACACTGACACAGAGCACTACACAAAGCAAGACACAGCCACACTGACACAGAGCACTACACAGCCAGGCTGACACAGAGCACTACACAGAGCACTACACAGCCACACTGACACAGAGCACTACACAGCCACACTGACACAGAACACTACACAGCCACACTGACACAGAGCACTACACAGCCACGCTGACACAGAGCCCTACACAGCCACGCTGACACAGAGCACTACACAGAGCACTACACAGCCACACTGACACAGAGCACTACACAGCCATGCTGACACAGAGCACTACACAGCCACACTGACACAGAGCACTACACAGCCACACTGACACAGAGCACTACACAGCCACAGAGCACTACACAGAGCACTACACAGCCACACTGACACAGAGCACTACACAGAGCACTACACAGCCACACTGACACAGAGCACTACACAGCCACTCTGACACAGAGCACTACACAGCCACTCTGACACAGAGCACTACACAGCCACTCTGACACAAAGCACTACACAGAGCACTACACAGCCACACTGACACAGCCACGCTGACATAGAGCACTACACAGCCAGGCTGACACAGAGCACTACACAGCCACACTGACACAGAGCACTACACAGAGCACTACACAGCCACGCTGACACAGAGCACTACACAGCCACACTGACACAGAGCACTACACAGAGCACTACACAGCCACGCTGACACAGAGCACTACACAGAGCACTACACAACCACACTGACACAGAGCACTACACAGCCACGCTGACACAGAGCACTACACAGCCACGCTGACACAGAGCACTACACAGCCACGCTGACACAGAGCACTACACAGCCACACTGACACAGAGCACTACACAGCCACACTGACACAGAGCACTACACAACCACGCTGACAAAGAGCACTACACAGCCACAGAGCACTACACAGAGCACTACACAGCCACACTGACACAGAGCACTACACAGCCACACTGACACAGAGCACTACACAGAGCACTACACAGCCACACTGACACAGAGCACTACACAGCCACACTGACACAGAGCACTACACAAAGCAATACACAGCCACACTGACACAGAGCACTACACAGCCAGGCTGACACAGAGCACTACACAGCCACACTGACACAGAGCACTACACAGCCACACTGACACAGAGCACTACACAGCCACGCTGACACAGAGCACTACACAGAGCACTACACAGAGCACTACACAGCCACACTGACACAGAACACTGCACAGCCACACTGACA
Organism: Oncorhynchus kisutch; assembly: GCF_002021735.2. Classification (NCBI taxonomy): domain Eukaryota; kingdom Metazoa; phylum Chordata; class Actinopteri; order Salmoniformes; family Salmonidae; genus Oncorhynchus; species Oncorhynchus kisutch. The sequence goes on from NC_034182.2 coordinate 43,993,622, forward strand.
CAGAGCACTACACAGCCACGCTGACACAGAGCACTACACAGCCACGCTGACACAGAGCACTACACAGAGCACTACACAGCCACACTGACACAGAGCACTACACAGCCACACTGACACAGAGCACTACACAGCCACACGGACACAGAGCACTACACAGCCACACTGACACAGAGCACTACACAGCCACAGAGCACTACACAGCCACACTGACACAGAGCACTACACAGAGCACTACACAGCCACACTGACACAGAGCACTACACAGCCACTCTGACACAGAGCACTACACAGCCACTCTGACACAGAGCACTACACAGCCACTCTGACACAAAGCACTACACAGAGCACTACACAGCCACACTGACACAGCCACGCTGACATAGAGCACTACACAGCCAGGCTGACACAGAGCACTACACAGCCACACTGACACAGAGCACTACACAGAGCACTACACAGCCACGCTGACACAGAGCACTACACAGCCACACTGACACAGAGCACTACACAGAGCACTACACAGCCACGCTGACACAGAGCACTACACAGAGCACTACACAACCACACTGACACAGAGCACTACACAGCCACGCTGACACAGAGCACTACACAGCCACGCTGACACAGAGCACTACACAGCCACGCTGACACAGAGCACTACACAGCCACACTGACACAGAGCACTACACAGCCACACTGACACAGAGCACTACACAACCACGCTGACAAAGAGCACTACACAGCCACAGAGCACTACACAGAGCACTACACAGCCACACTGACACAGAGCACTACACAGCCACACTGACACAGAGCACTACACAGAGCACTACACAGCCACACTGACACAGAGCACTACACAGCCACACTGACACAGAGCACTACACAAAGCAATACACAGCCACACTGACACAGAGCACTACACAGCCAGGCTGACACAGAGCACTACACAGCCACACTGACACAGAGCACTACACAGCCACGCTGACACAGAGCACTACACAGCCACGCTGACACAGAGCACTACACAGAGCAATACACAGAGCACTACACAGAGCACTACACAGCCACACTGACACAGAACACTGCACAGCCACACTGACACAGAGCACTACACAGCCACGCTGACACACAGCACTACACAGCCACGCTGACACAGAGCACTACACAGAGCACTACACAGCCACACTGACACAGAGCACTACACAGCCATGCTGACACAGAGCACTACACAGCCACACTGACACAGAGCACTACACAGCCACAGAGCACTACACAGCCACACTTACACAGAGCACTACACAGAGCACTACACAAAGCAATACACAGCCACACTGACACCGAGCACTACACAGCCAGTCTGACACAGAGCACTACACAGCCACACTGACACAGCCACGCTGACATAGAGCACTACACAGCCAGGCTGACACAGAGCACTACACATCCACACTGACACAGAGCACTACACAGAGCACTACACAGCCACAATGACACAGAGCACTACACAGCCACGCTGACACAGAGCACTACACAGAGCACTACACAGCCACACTGACACAGAGCACTACACAGCCACACTGACACAGAGCACTACACAGCCACGCTGACACAGAGCACTACACAGCCACGCTGACACAGAGCACTACACAGCCACGCTGACACAAAGCACTACACAGCCACGCTGACACAGAGCACTACACAGCCACACTGACACAGAGCACTACACAGCCACACTGACACAGAGCACTACACAGAGCACTACACAGCCACACTGACACAGAGCACTACACAGCCACACTGACACAGAGCACTACACAGCCACACTGACACAGAGCACTACACAGCCACACTGACACAGAGCACTACACGAAGCAATACACAGCCACACTGACACAGAGCACTACACAGCCAGGCTGACACAAAGCACTACACAGCCACACTGACACAGAGCACTACACAGCCACACTGACACAGAGCACTACACAGCCACGCTGACACAGAGAACTACACAGCCAGGCTGACACAGAGCACTACACAGCCACACTGACACAGAGCACTACACAGCCACACTGACACAGAGCACTACACAGAGCACTACACAGCCACGCTGACACAGAGCACTACACAGAGCACTACACAGCCACACTGACACAGAGCACTACAAGGCCACACTGACACAGAGCACTACACAGCCACACTGACACAGAGCACTACACAGCCACACTGACACAGAGCACTACACAGCCACACTGACACAGAGCACTACACAACCACGCTGACACAGAGCACTACACAGCCACACTGACACAGAGCACTACACAGCCACACTGACACAGAGCACTACATAGCCACACTGACACAGAGCACTACATAGCCACACTGACACAGAGCACTACACAGAGCACTACACAGCCACACTGACACAGAGCACTACACAAAGCAAGACACAGCCACACTGACACAGAGCACTACACAGCCAGGCTGACACAGAGCACTACACAGAGCACTACAAAGCCACACTGACACAGAGCACTACACAGAGCACTACACAGCCACACTGACACAGAGCACTACACAGCCAGGCTGACACAGAGCACTACACAGCCACACTGACACAGCCACGCTGACATAGAGCACTACACAGCCAGGCTGACACAGAGCACTACACAGCCACACTGACACAGAGCACTACACAGAGCACTACACAGCCACGCTGACACAGAGCACTACACAGAGCACTACACAGCCACACTGACACAGAGCACTACACAGAGCACTACACAGCCACGCTGACACAGAGCACTACACAGAGCACTACACAGCCACACTGACACAGAGCACTACACAGCCACACTGACACAGAGCACTACACAACCACGCTGACAAAGAGCACTACACAGCCACACTGACACAGAGCACTACACAGCCACAGTGACACAGAGCACTACACAGCCACACTGACACAGAACACTACACAGCCACACTGACACAGAGCCCTACACAGCCACGCTGACACAGAGCACTACACAGAGCACTACACAGCCACACTGACACAGAGCACTACACAGCCATGCTGACACAGAGCACTACACAGCCACACTGACACAGAGCACTACACAGCCACACTGACACAGAGCACTACACAGCCACAGAGCACTACACAGAGCACTACACAGCCACACTGACACAGAGCACTACACAGAGCACTACACAGCCACACTGACACAGAGCACTACACAGCCAGGCTGACACAGAGCACTACACAGCCACACTGACACAGCCACGCTGACATAGAGCACTACACAGCCAGGCTGACACAGAGCACTACACAGCCACACTGACACAGAGCACTACACAGAGCACTACACAGCCACGCTGACACAGAGCACTACACAGAGCACTACACAGCCACACTGACACAGAGCACTACACAGAGCACTACACAGCCACGCTGACACAGAGCACTACACAGAGCACTACACAGCCACACTGACACAGAGCACTACACAGCCACACTGACACAGAGCACTACACAACCACGCTGACAAAGAGCACTACACAGCCACACTGACACAGAGCACTACACAGCCACAGTGACACAGAGCACTACACAGCCACACTGACACAGAGCACTACACAGAGCACTACACAGAGCACTACACAGAGCACAACACAGCCACACTGACACAGAGCACTACACAGCCACACTGACACAGAGCACTACACAAAGCAATACACAGCCACACTGACACAAAGCACTACACAGCCACACTGACACAGAGCACTACACAGCCACGCTGACACAGAGCACTACACAGCCACGCTGACACAGAGCACTACACAGCCAGGCTGACACAGAGCACTACACAGCCACACTGACACAGAGCACTACATAGCCACACTGACACAGAGCACTACACAGCCACACTGACACAGAGCACTACACAGCCAGGCTGACACAGAGCACTACACAGCCACACTGACACAGAACACTACACAGCCACACTGACACAGAGCACTACACAGCCACACTGACACAGAGCACTACACAGCCACACTGACACAGAGCACTACACAGCCACACTGACACAGAGCACTACACAGCCACACTGACACAGAGCACTACACAGCCACAGAGCACTACACAGCCACACGGACACAGAGCACTACACAGAGCACTACACAGCCACACTGACACAGAGCACTACACAGCCACTCTGACACAAAGCACTACACAGAGCACTACACAGCCACACTGACACAGCCACGCTGACATAGAGCACTACACAGCCAGGCTGACACAGAGCACTACACAGCCACACTGACACAGAGCACTACACAGAGCACTACACAGCCACGCTGACACAGAGCACTACACAGCCACACTGACACAGAGCACTACACAGAGCACTACACAGCCACACTGACACAGAGCACTACACAGCCACACTGACACAGAGCACTACACAAAGCAATACACAGCCACACTGACACAGAGCACTACACAGCCAGGCTGACACAGAGCACTACACAGCCACACTGACACAGAGCACTACACAGCCACACTGACACAGAGCACTACACAGCCACGCTGACACAGAGCACTACACAGAGCAATACACAGAGCACTACACAGAGCACTACACAGCCACACTGACACAGAGCACTACCTTGCACTTTCACTGACCTGTCTCTCTTCTCCTCATCTCCTCCTCCTCCTCTTCTTCCTCTTCTCCTCCTCTTCCTCTTCTCCTCCTCCTCCTCTCTTCTGCTCCTCAGACGTTCCCATGTCAGAGGGTGACAGTGTTGGTTACTCCAGGATCTGCAGGACAGACCTCCTGATGAATGTCAACTATCTCCAGTACCTCTGGGATGCTAGAGTTGGGATCGCTGCATCGCTCCAGGCCTGTCTGGTCTGGTCTGGTCCCTATGATGGGGAGAAGCCTGCAGCTCGAGAGGAGGAAGACGGGGAAGAGAGAGAGCAAGAGATAGAGGAGGAGAAGACGGATCAAACTTTCAACTGGACTTCATCTCCCAGCCCTCCCCTCACCTCCCCCCCTGTAACCATGGGAAACCAACATAGAGGGGGAGACGGAGGGAGGGGGAGTGTGGTCGAGTTGGAGTGGGATGATAGTTATGAGTGGGATGATAGTGCCCTCCCATCCTCCTCCCTCCCCCTCACCCCCCCAGTACATATTGAAACCCCTCAGCATATTCAGGAGATGAGACGTTCGGCCATAATGTTGATCCAAGGCTCCTACGTAGAGGAGTCGGACTTTCAGGACGATGTGTTGGTCTATAACCTCATAGCACAGAAAGACGAGGTGGAATACAAACCTGACCGCAGGACTACTCCACAGACCAGGAAACCAGTTGTTAGTCAAACAACCTCGCTCGTTCACAGACATGGAACGCATAGACGAGAGAAGGAGGGGGTGATTGTGGAAGAGGGGGTGAGAGAGGAAGAGGGGGTGAGAGAGGAAGAGGGGGTGATTGTGGAAGAGGGGGTGAGAGAGGAAGAGGGGGTGAGAGAGAAAGAGGGGGTGAGAGAGGAAGAGGGGGTGAGAGAGAAAGAGGGGGTGAGAGAGGAAGAGGGGGTGAGAGAGGAAGAGGGGGTGAGAGAGGAAGAGGGGGTGAGAGAGGAAGAGGGGGTGAGAGAGGAGAAGCGATCACAACCACAGCTGCTCAGTAACGGTCTGAGCTGTGAGGACCACACAGTCCGTAAACGCACGTCGTCTGGACCGCATTTGGACCACAACTGCAACAGGACGCTGACCACGACCGTGAATCAGACAAATTACCTGACAACCGCAGACCACCAGGAGAGAACCACCTCAGAGAACCACACACACCCAGTCGGGAAACAGCAGGACTGTAACAAAACCGATGCTGATCATCCTGTGAGCCCGGTTACGACCTCGGCGGTGGATGACAGCTTCCTGTCCCAGTATCGGGAGCTCATGCGCTCGCTGGGGGCGGAGCCTGATGACGTCACCGATGACATTACAGAGTTCAGGAAGCGTGTGTTGGCTCTGGCCCAGGGAGGAGAGGAGGAGGAGGTGGACTTTAGCGTGTTCTCTACAGACTCCCCGGAACCGAAGGATGCCGATCTGGAACCGGAGAACAGTCCAGAACTAACGAGCAACAGCCAAGACAGAAAACATGGGATACCCTTCACTGGTGAGATGTTCAGAACTGTCATGCCTGTATGCAAACTTTATGTGGAATGTTGAGGGCCTTAGAATGACGAGGGTTCTAAAATAACAAGGGTTGTAGAATGACGAGGGTTCTAAAATAACAAGGGTTGTAGAATGACGAGGGTTCTAAAATAACAATGGTTGTAGAATGACGAGGGTTCTAAAATGACGAGGGTTGTAGAATGACGAGGGTTCTAAAATAACGAGGGTTGTAGAATGACGAGGGTTCTAAAATAACAAGGGTTGTAGAATGACGAGGGTTCTAAAATAACGAGGATTGTAGAATGACGAGGGTTGTGGAATGACGAGGGTTGTAGAATGACGAGGGTTGTAGAATGACGAGGGTTCTAAAATAACAAGGGTTGTAGAATGACGAGGGTTGTAGAATGATGAGGGTTCTAAAATAACGAGGATTGTAGAATGACGAGGATTGTAGAATGACGAGGGTTGTAGAATGACGAGGGTTCTAAAATAACAAGGGTTGTAGAATGACGAGGGTTGTAGAATGATGAGGGTTCTAAAATAACGAGGGTTGTAGAATAACGAGGGTTGTAGAATAACGAGGGTTGTTGAATGACGAGGGTTGTAGAATGACGAGGGTTGTAGAATAACGAAGGTTGTAGAATGACGAAGGTTCTAAAATAACGAGGGTTGTAGAATGACGAGGGTTCTAAAATAACGAGGGTTGTAGAATGACGAGGGTTCTAAAATAACGAGGGTTCTCGTGCCGCTCGCATGTTGAAGGATCTAAGTTTTAATCAATGAAACGTGATTCAAATGTCAGCTCTCTCAATCTCCCACTGAGTTCTGCAGTTCTCCTGTCAACTGTCTAGTTTATAGCTCTGTGTTGTGTGGTTCCACAGGCCCGTTCATTAGTGTTCTGCTATCACGGTTGGAGAACCTGTTGGAGAACCCTATTCCAGTCAACCTGCTAGTTACAGGGATCCTGTCTCAGCTCGCCAAATACCCCCAGCCTCTTCTCCGGGCGTTCCTACTGAACACGCACACTGACCCACCGCCCAACGTACACACACTATACCAGGTAGGACCATAGGTGTGTGTGTGTCCCTGTCATTTTGTGTGTTAAATTGCATCTAATGGAGGTGTGTGTGTAGGTGCTGGTCTCTGTGCGTGTGCAGATAGAGCGGTACGCAACGGACCAGACAGAGTTTCCTGCTACAGTCAGAGAAGCATGGAGATACCTACTGGCTAGAGACCAAGCACTGAAACTCAGAGGTTAGGATCCATCCATCATCCATCCACCGTCATCCATCCACCCACCATCATCCATCCATTTACCCACCCAGCATCATCCATCCATCCACCATCATCCATCCATCCATCCACCCACCATCATCCATCCATTTACCCACCCACCATCATCCATCCATCTACCCACCATCATCCATCCATCCATTTACCCACCCACCATCATCCATCCATCTACCCACCCACCATCATCCACCCACCATCATCCATCCATCCACCCACCATCATCCATCCATCTACCCACCCACCCACCCACCCACCATCATCCACCCACCCATCCACCCACCATCATCCATCCATCTACCCACCCACCATCATCCATCCACCATCATCCATCCATCTACCCACCCACCATCATCCATCCATCTACCCACCATCATCCATCCATCTACCCACCCACCATCATCCATCCACCCACCATCATCCATCCATCTACCCACCCACCCACCCACCATCATCCACCCACCCATCCACCCACCATCATCCATCCATCTACCCACCCACCATCATCCATCCATCTACCCACCCACCATCATCCATCCATCTACCCACCCACCCACCATCATCCACCCACCATCATCCATCCATCCACCATCCATCCACCCACCATCATCCATCCACCCACCCAGCATCATCCATCCATCTACCCACCATCATCCATCCATCCACCCACCATCATCCATCCATCCATCCACCCACCATCATCCATCCAGCCATACACCCACCATCATCCATCCACCATCATCATCCATCCACTCACCATCATCCATCCATCTACCCACCCACCATCATCCATCCACCCACCATCATCCACCATCATCCATCCACCCACCATCATCCACCCTCCATTATCCATCCATCTACCCACCATCATCCATCCATCCATCCACCATCATCATCCATCCACCCACCATCATCAATCCACCCACCCACCATCATCCATCCATCTACCCACCCACCATCATCCATCCACCCACCCACCATCTACCCACCATCATCCATCCATCAACCCACCATCATCCATCCATCCATCCATCAACCCACCATCATCCATCCATCCATAACCCATCATCATCCCTCCACCCACCATCATCCCTCCACCCACCATCATCCATCCATCCACCCAGCATCATCCATCCATCCACCCACCATCATCCATCCATTTACCCACCCACCATCATCCATCCATCTACCCACCATCATCCATCGTTCTACTCACCATCATCCATCCATCTACCCACCCACCATCATCCATCCATCCACCCACCCACCATCATCCATCCACCATCATCCATCCATCTACCCACCCACCATCATCCATCCATCTACCCACCCACCATCATCCATCCATCTACCCACCCACCATCATCCATCCATCTACCCACCATCATCCATCGTTCTACTCACCATCATCCATCCATCTACCCACCCACCATCATCCATCCATCCACCCACCCACCATCATCCATCCACCATCATCCATCCATCTACCCACCCACCATCATCCATCCATCTACCCACCCACCATCATCCATCCATCTACCCACCCACCATCATCCATCCATCTACCCACCATCATCCATCCATCTACCCACCATCATCCATCCATCTACCCACCCACCATCATCCATCCACCCACCATCATCCATCCATCTACCCACCCACCATCATCCATCCATCTACCCATCCACCCACCATCATCCATCCACCCACCCACCATCATCCATCCATCTACCCACCCACCATCATCCATCCATCTACCCACCATCATCCATCCATCTACCCACCCACCATCATCCAGTCTCCATCCATCCACCCACCATCATCCATCCACCCACCCACCATCATCCATCCACCCACCCACCCACCATCATCCATCCATCCATCCATCTACCCACCATCATCCATCCATCCATACACCCACCATCATCCATCCATCCATACACCCACCATCATCCCTCCACCCACCATCATCCATCCATCCACTCACCATCATCCATCCATCCACTCACCATCATCCATCCACTCACCATCATCCATCCATCTACCCACCCACCATCATCCATCCATCTACCCACCCACCATCATCCACCCTCCATTATCCATCCATCTACCCACCATCATCCATCCATCCACCATCATCCATCCACCCACCATCATCAATCCACCCACCGCCCAACGTACACACACTATACCAGGTAGGACCATAGGTGTGTGTGTGTCCACCCACCCACCATCATCCATCCATCTACCCACCCACCATCATCCATCCACCCACCATCCACCATCATCCATCCATCCATCCATCCATCAACCCACCCTCATCCATCCATCCATCCATCCACCATCATCCCTCCACCCACCATCATCCCTCCACCCACCATCATCATCATCCATCCACTCACCATCATCCATCCATCCATCCACCCACCCACCATCATCCATCCATCTACCCACCCACCATCATCCATCCACCCACCATTATCCATCCATCTACCCACCCATCATCATCATCATCATCCATCCATCCACCATCATCTTCCCACCATCATCCACCTACCACCATCCATCTACCACCATCCATCTATACATCCAACACACACACACTGACCCTGTCTTTCTCTCCCTCTCTTTCTCTTTCTCTTTCTCTCTCCCTCTCCCTCTGTCTCCCTCTCCCTCTGTCTCCCTCTCTCTCTGTCTCGCAGAGCTCCTCCAGGACAGCCATAGTGATAACAGGAAGAGTGTTCTACCCAATGGAACACAGCAGATAACGCAGAACGTCCCCCCGTGTCCCAACATTCCTCCGCAGGCCAGGAACAGAGTCTTCGCTACAGTTCTATATGCAGAGTTCTTAAAGGAGTTAGCTGCCATCGCACAGGAACACTCTATAGTACCTGACTCACCTATAGAGGAGATTAACACCCCCGACTCACCTATAGAGGAATAGATTAACACACCTGACTCACCTATAGAGGAGATTAACATCCCTGACCCACCTGTAGAGGAGATTAACACACCTGACTCCCCTATAGAGGAGATTAACACACCTGACTCACCTGTAGAGGAGATTAACACACCTGACTCACCTGTAGAGGAGATTAACACACCTGACTCACCTGTAGAGGAGATTAACACACCTGACTCACCTGTAGAGGAGATTAACACACCTGACTCACCTGTAGAGGAGATTAACACACCTGACTCACCTGTAGAGGAGATTAACACAATTGACTCACCTGTAGAGGATATTAACACACTTGACTCACCTATAGGAGATTAACACAATTGACTCACCTGTAGAGGAGATTAACACAATTGACTCACCTAGAGGAGATTAACACACCTGACTCACCTGTAGAGGAGATTAACATCCCTGACCCACCTGTAGAGGAGATTAACATCCCTGACCCACCTGTAGAGGAGATTAGCACACCTGACTCACCTGTAGAGGATATTAACACACCTGACTCACATATAGAGGAGATTAACATCCCTGACCCACCTGTAGAGGAGATTAACACACCTGACTCACCTGTAGAGGATATTAACACACCTGACTCACCTATAGAGGAGATTAATATCCCTGACCCACCTGTAGAGGACATTACCACACCTGACTCACCTATAGAGGAATAGATTAACACACCTGACTCACCTATAGGAGATTAACACACCTGACTCACCTATAGAGGAGATTAACACCCCTGACTCACCTATAGGAGATTAACACAATTGACTCACACATAGAGCAGAAGATTAATACACCTGACTCCCCTACAGAGGAGATTAATACACCTGACTCACCTATAGAGGAGATTAACACACCTGACTCACCTGTAGAGGAGATTAACACACCTGACTCACCTGTAGAGGAGATTACCCCCCCCCCCCCCCCCCCCCGATTCACCTGTAGAGGAGATTAACACACCTGACTCACCTATAGAGGAGATTAACACACCTGACTCACCTGTAGAGGAGATTAACACACCTGACTCACCTGTAGAGGACTTGGCCGTGGTACGGAGTCACGTGTTTCTGAAACAGAGGGTCACTAAGCCGTGGTGTAGGAGTCACGTGTTTCTGAAACAGAGGGTCACTAAACCGTGGTACGGAGTCACGTGTTTCTGAAACAGAGGGTCACTAAACCGTGGTGTAGGAGTCACGTGTTTCTGAAACAGAGGGTCACTAAACCGTGGTACGGAGTCACGTGTTTCTGAAACAGAGGGTCACTAAGCCGTGGTACGGAGTCACGTGTTTCTGAAACAGAGGGTCACTAAGCCGTGGTACGGACAGGGAAAGGTTAGCATCACAGTGATGCCACTCACACACACAGCAGGTATGGACTAGTCTGTGTTGTGGACACCTGGGTTCACGTTGGGCTATTCGTCCTTATCCACAGTTCATAGCTGGGAATCATGGTAAGACATATTTCCTTATACATTGATATGTATTTTCCTAATACATTTATATATTTCCTTATACGTGTATATATATTAAAATATATATTTGTATATATTCCTGGCATTACTTGATGAGATTTCTCCTTTGAATATGAACTGAAATGCTGTTTCATATCCACAGTTTTGTACTTATTTAGCACCTGGTTCCTACGTGTTCGTACCTACAACGAAATGATAGGAGATTATTTCATTATTTTTCTACTTGTTAAATATTTTGGCTGGTTTGGGTGTAACTAAGGCAACAGGGTTAAAAAGGTACAGATTGTTGACCCGAGCAGCATGTTGGTGGTTTATACTGTTATAACAACATGTCAATACCGTATTCTTCTTTCATTACGACTTGTCTAATTTCAGTTGAAATATTATGTCCTGTCCTGTGCTTCCTGTCCTGTGTGTTGTTCGAGGTAATGTTTGTATAGAACACATTCAAGATGTGGTGTGTCCTAAATGGAAGCCCTATTCCCTATATAGTGCACTACTTTACACCAGGGCCCTATAGAACCCTATTCCCTATATAGTGCACTACTTTAGACCAGAGC
>NC_034182.2:44011089-44043589 GCF_002021735.2 Oncorhynchus kisutch
CTTTGACTATGTACAGACTCAGTGAGCATAGCCTTGCTATTGAGAAAGGCCGCCGTAGGCAGACATGGCTCTCAAGAGAAGACAGGCTATGAGCACACTGCCCACAAAATGAGGTGGAAACTGAGCTGCACTTCCTAACCTCCTGCCAAATGTATGACCATATTAGAGAGACATATTTCCCCTCAGATTACACAGACCCACAAAGAATTCGAAAACAAATCCAATTTTGAAAAACTCCCATATCTATTGGGTGAAATTCCACAGTGTGCCATCACAGCAGTAAGATTTGTGACCTGTTGCCTCAAGAAAAGGGCAACCAGTGAAGAACAAACACCATTGTAAATACAACCCATATTTATGCTTATTTATTTTATCTTGTGTCCTTTAAATCAAATCAAATGTTATTTATCACATACACATGGTTAGCAGATGTTAATGCGAGTGTAGCGAAATGCTTGTGCTTCTAGTTCCGACAATGCAGTAATAACCAACAAGTAATCTAACTAACAATTCCAAAACTACTGTCTTATACACAGTGTAAGGGGATAAAGAATATGTACATAAGGATATATGAATGAGTGATGGTACAGAGCAGCATAGGCAAGATACAGTAGATGATATAGAGTACAGTATATACATATGAGATGAGTATGTAAACCAAGTGGCATAGTTAAAGTGGCTAGTGATACATGTATTACATAAGGATGCAGTATATGATATAGAGTACAGTATATACGTATGCATATGAGATGAATAATGTAGGGTATGTAAACATTATATAAGGTAGCATTGTTTAAAGTGGTCTAGTGATATATTTACATCATATCCTATCAATTCCCATTATTAAAGTGGCTGGAGTTGAGTCAGTGTCATTGTCAGTGTGTTGGCAGCAGCCACTCAATGTTAGTGGTGGCTGTTTAACAGTCTGATGGCCTTGAGATAGAAGCTGTTTTTCAGTCTCTCGGTCCCAGCTTTGATGCACCTGTACTGACCTCGCCTTCTGGATGATAGCGGGGTGAACAGGCTGGGATCAGACCTAGGATCAGATCTAGGATCAGCCCCTAGGATCAGATCTAGGATCAGCCCCTAGGATCAGATCTAGGATCAGCCCCTAGGATCAGATCTAGGATCAGCCCCTAGGATCAGATCTAGGATCAGCCCCTAGGATCAGATCTGGGATCAGCCCCTAGGATCAGATCTAGGATCAGCCCCTAGGATCAGATCTAGGATCAGTCCCTAGGATCAGATCTAGGATCAGCCCCTAGCATCAGATCTAGGATCAGCCCCTAGCATCAGATCTAGGATCAGCCCCTAGCATCAGATCTAGGATCAGCCCCTAGCATCAGATCTAGGATCAGCCCCTAGGATCAGATCTAGGATCAGCCCCTAGGATCAGCCCCTAGGATCAGCCCCTAGGATCAGATCTAGGATCAGCCCCTAGCATCAGATCTAGGATCAGCCCCTAGGATCAGATCTAGGATCAGCCCCTAGGATCAGATCTAGGATCAGCCCCTAGCATCAGATCTAGGATCAGCCCCTAGCATCAGATCTAGGATCAGCCCCTAGGATCAGATCTAGGATCAGCCCCTAGGATCAGATCTAGGATCAGCCCCTAGCATCAGATCTAGGATCAGCCCCTAGCATCAGATCTAGGATCAGCCCCTAGCATCAGATCTAGGATCAGCCCCTAGGATCAGATCTAGGATCAGCCCCTAGGATCAGATCTAGGATCAGCCCCTAGGATCAGATCTAGGATCAGCCCCTAGCATCAGATTAGGATCAGCCCCTAGGATCAGATCTAGGATCAGCCCCTAGCATCAGATCTAGGATCAGCCCCTAGCATCAGATCTAGGATCAGCCCCTAGCATCAGATCTAGGATCAGCCCCTAGCATCAGATCTAGGATCAGCCCCTAGCATCAGATCTAGGATCAGATCTAGGATCAGCCCCTAGGATCAGATCTAGGATCAGCCCCTAGGATCAGATCTAGGATCAGCCCCTAGGATCAGATCTAGGATCAGCCCCTAGGATCAGATCTAGGATCAGCCCCTAGGATCAGATCTAGGATCAGCCCCTAGGATCAGATCTAGGATCAGCCCCTAGGATCAGATCTAGGATCAGCCCCTAGGATCAGATCTAGGATCAGCCCCTAGGATCAGATCTAGGATCAGCCCCTAGGATCAGATCTAGGATCAGCCCCTAGCATCAGATCTAGGATCAGCCCCTAGGATCAGATCTAGGATCAGCCCCTAGGATCAGATCTAGGATCAGACCTAGGATCAGCCCCTAGCATCAGATCTAGGATCAGCCCCTAGCATCAGATCTAGGATCAGCCCCTAGGATCAGATCTAGGATCAGCCCCTAGCATCAGATCTAGGATCAGCCCCTAGCATCAGATCTAGGATCAGCCCCTAGCAAGATGGCGTAGCAGTAGGTCGTCCTGTCCTGTCGTGTCCCTGTATATATCCCTGTATATATCGTTTATTTTTCGTTTTTTACATATTTTCTCCACATATCTCTTTGAAAACATTTTGCTAAACCCTAAGCTTCCAAATACTCTCCTGCAACCCGACTCACCCAATGTAGCTATTTTTCCTAAAGTATTTATATTTACTTCGGGACCCCTCAACTGAAGCTAGCCAGCTAACCAGCGGGTATGCTAGCGGTCTCCAGCTAACCGGTCATCAGCTAACCTGTAGTTCGGAAAGCTCTCGCCTGTTCGTACAACGCGACTTTAACCAGAGCACAACGGACCTATTTATTTTTCATCCCCGGATTCCCACCGCAAACGGAACATCTTTCAGCTGGATTTTTCAGCAACTAGCTATCTAGCTAAACCGCAACCTCGGATTACTCCTGGCTAGCGTTTCCACCCACTTAGCTTGAAGCTAGCCCGGCCGTAGCACCTGTGCTACTCCTGAGCTACAATACCCGGGCCCACGACCGGTCTACCGATGTCATCGCATGAAGAGGAATAAACAGACTCAACCCATCGCGACGTCCCCCAAAGGCTAACTCTCTAGCCCTCGCCATCTCCCTGCTTGCTAATTCGGCCTGCTAACTGCTAGCTTGTCCAGCTCCGGCCCGCTAACTGCTACCTTGTCTAGCCCTGGCCTACAAACTGTTAGCTTGTTAGCACAGGCCTGCTAACCGCCTGAATCGCCGCGTCTCAAACGCTCACCGGACCCATATTTACTTTCTATCTCTTTTGACTTTTAATTTGTTTATACCTTCCGGAAACCTGCCTCACCCAATGTGATACGGAATCGCTATTATTTTTTATTTATTTTTAGAACACACTCAAGAACCTCCAGAAACTAACCAGCTAACTAGCTACAAGCTATTTAGTCATCGTTTTTTTTAACCTGGATAACACTCGCCAGGCCAGCTTCCCTGCCCCATCCACCGCTGCCCCCTGGACACTGATCTCTTGGCTACATAGCTGATGCACGCTGGACTGTCCATTAATCACGGTACTCCATTCTGCTTGTTTGTTCTATCTGTTGGCCCCGTTGCCTAGTCTACGCCATTTTACCTGCTGTTGTTGTGCTAGCTGATTAGCTGTTGTCTCACCTACTGTTTTAGCTAGCTTTCCCAATTCAACACCTGTGATTACTGTATGCCTCGCTGTATGTCTCTCTCAAATGTCAATATGCCTTGTATACTGTTGTTCAGGTTAGTTATCATTGTTTTAGTTCACAATGGAGCCCCTAGTTCCACTCTTCACGCCCCTGATAACTCCTTTGTCCCACCTCCCACACATGCGGTGACCTCACCCATTACTACCAGCATGTCCAGAGATACAACCTCCCTCATCATCACCCAGTGCCTGGGCTTACCTCCGCTGTACCCGCACCCCACCATACCCCTGTCTGCGCATTATGCCCTGAATATATTCTAGCATGCCCAGAAACCTGCTCCTCTTATTCTCTGTCCCCAACGCTCTAGGCGACCAGTTTTGATAGCCTTTAGCCGCACCCTCATACTACTCCTTCTCTGTTCCGCAGGTGATGTGGTGGTATACCCAGGCCCTGCATGTCCCCAGGCACCCTCATTTGTTGACTTCTGTGATCGAAAAAGCCTTGGTTTCATGCATGTCAACATCAGAAGCCTCCTCCCTAAGTTTGTTTTACTCACTGCTTTAGCACACTCTGCTAACCCTGATGTCCTTGCTGTGTCTGAATCCTGGCTCAGGAAGGCCACCAACAATTCAGAGATTTCCATACCCAACTATAACATCTTCCGTCAAGATAGAACTGCCAAAGGGGGCGGAGTTGCAGTTTACTGCAGAGATAGCCTGCAAAGTAATGTCATACTTTCCAGGTCCATACCCAAACAGTTCGAACTACTAATTTTGAAAATTACTCTCTCCAGAAATAAGTCTCTCACGGTTGCCGCCTGCTACCGACCCCCCTCAGCTCCCAGCTGTGCCCTGGACACCATTTGTGAATTGATCGCCCCCCATCTAGCTTCAGAGTTTGTTCTGTTAGGTGACCTAAACTGGGATATGCTTAACACCTCGCCAGTCCTACAATCTAAGCTAGATGCCCTCAATCTCACACAAATCATCAAGGAACCCACCAGGTACAACCCTAACTCTGTAAACAAGGGCACCCTCATAGACGTCATCCTGACCAACTGGCCCTCCAAATACACCTCCGCTGTCTTCAACCAGGATCTCAGCGATCACTGCCTCATTGCCTGTATCCGCTACGGAGCCGCAGTCAAACGACCACCCCTCATCACTGTCAAACGCTCCCTAAAACACTTCTGTGAGCAGGCCTTTCTAATCGACCTGGCATCCTGGAAGGACATCGACCTCATCCCGTCAGTTGAGGATGCCTGGTCATTCTTTAAAAGTAACTTCCTCACCATTTTAGATAAGCATGCTCCGTTCAAAAAATGCAGAACTAAGAACAGATACAGCCCTTGGTTCACCCCAGACCTGACTGCCCTCGACCAGCACAAAAACATCCTGTGGCGGACTGTAATAGCATCGAATAGTCCCCGTGATATGCAACTGTTCAGGGAAGTCCGGAACCAATACACGCAGTCAGTCAGGAAAGCTAAGGCCAGCTTCTTCAGGCAGAAGTTTGCATCCTGTAGCTCCAACTCCAAAAAGTTCTGGGACACCGTGAAGTCCATGGAGAACAAGAGCACCTCCTCCCAGCTGCCCACTGCACTGAGGCTAGGTAACACGGTCAACACTGATAAATCCATGATTATCGAAAACTTCAATAAGCATTTCTCAACGGCTGGCCATGCCTTCCGCCTGGCTACTTCAACCTCGGCCAACAGCTCCGCCCCCCCCCCGCAGCTCCTCGCCCAAGCCTCTCCAGGTTCTCCTTTAACCAAATCCAGATAGCAGATGTTCTGAAAGAGCTGCAAAACCTGGACCCGTACAAATCAGCTGGGCTTGACAATCTGGACCCTCTATTTCTGAAACTATCTGCCACCATTGTCGCAACCCCTATTACCAGCCTGTTCAACCTCTCTTTCATATCGTCTGAGATCCCCAAGGATTGGAAAGCTGCCGCAGTCATCCCCCTCTTCAAAGGGGGAGACACCCTGGACCCAAACTGTTACAGACCTATATCCATCCTGCCCTGCCTATCTAAGGTCTTCGAAAGCCAAGTCAACAAACAGGTCACTGACCATCTCGAATCCCACCGCACCTTCTCCGCTGTGCAATCTGGTTTCCGAGCCGGTCACGGGTGCACCTCAGCCACACTCAAGGTACTCAACGATATCATAACCGCCATCGATAAAAGACAGTACTGTGCAGCCGTCTTCATCGACCTTGCCAAGGCTTTCGACTCTGTCAATCACCATATTCTTATCGGCAGACTCAGGAGCCTCGGTTTTTCGGATGACTGCCTTGCCTGGTTCACCAATTACTTTGCAGACAGAGTTCAGTGCGTCAAATCGGAGGGCATGCTGTCTGGTCCTCTGGCAGTCTCTATGGGGGTGCCACAGGGTTCAATTCTCGGGCCGACTCTTTTCTCTGTGTATATCAATGATGTTGCTCTTGCTGCGGGCGATTCCCTGATCCACCTCTATGCAGACGACACCATTCTATATACCTTCGGCCCGTCTTTGGACACTGTGCTATCTAACCTCCAAACAAGCTTCAATGCCATACAACACTCCTTCCGTGGCCTCCAACTGCTCTTAAACGCTAGTAAAACCAAATGCATGCTTTTCAACCGGTCGCTGCCTGCACCCGCATGCCCGACTAGCATCACCACCCTGGATGGTTCCGACCTAGAATATGTGGACGTCTATAAGTACCTAGGTGTCTGGCTAGACTGCAAACTCTCCTTCCAGACTCATATCAAACATCTCCAATCGAAAATCAAATCAAGAGTCGGCTTTCTATTCCGCAACAAAGCCTCCTTCACTCACGCCGCCAAGCTTACCCTAGTAAAACTGACTATCCTACCGATCCTCGACTTCGGCGATGTCATCTACAAAATGGCTTCCAACACTCTACTCAGCAAACTGGATGCAGTCTATCACAGTGCCATCCGTTTTGTCACTAAAGCACCTTATACCACCCACCACTGCGACTTGTATGCTCTAGTCGGCTGGCCCTCGCTACATATTCGTCGCCAGACCCACTGGCTCCAGGTCATCTACAAGTCCATGCTAGGTAAAGCTCCGCCTTATCTCAGCTCACTGGTCACGATGGCAACACCCATCCGTAGCACGCGCTCCAGCAGGTGTATCTCACTGATCATCCCTAAAGCCAACACCTCATTTGGCCGCCTTTCGTTCCAGTACTCTGCTGCCTGTGACTGGAACGAATTGCAAAAATCGCTGAAGTTGGAGACTTTTATCTCCCTCACCAACTTCAAACATCAGCTATCTGAGCGGCTAACCGATCGCTGCAGCTGTACATAGTCTATTGGTAAATAGCCCACCCTTTCTCACCTACCTCATCCCCATACTGTTTTTATTTATTTACTTTTCTGCTCTTTTGCACACCAATATCTCTACCTGTACATGACCATCTGATCATTCATCACTCCAGTGTTAATCTGCAAAATTGTAATTATTTGCCTACCTCCTCATGCCTTTTGCACACATTGTATATAGACTCCCCCTTTGGTTTCTACTGTGTTATTGACTTGTTAATTGTTTACTCCATGTGTAACTCTTTGTTGTCTGCTCACACTGCTATGCTATATCTTGGCCAGGTCGCAGTTGCAAATGAGAACTTGTTCTCAACTAGCCTACCTGGTTAAATAAAGGTGTTCTCAACTAGCCTACCTGGTTAAATAAAGGTGTTCTCAACTAGCCTACCTGGTTAAATAAAGGTGAAATAAAAAAAAGTTTAAAAAAATAGCATCAGATCTAGGATCAGCCCCAATCCTAACAACCATCAGTGGGGAAAAATACAGAAACTCCCCTAAAATCCCTATCGAGGGGAAACGTCACCTTATTCCAAATGAAAACCACCAAATCCATATTTTAGAACAGACAAGGCATCTTTATTCGACAATCTCTCCCCTCCAATATTTACTCTTTTCATATAAAAACAGTATGTACACATTTTAATATCTACACTCATTTTACATTATACCACAAACTATATATAAAGCTGTGTCCCAAAATGGCACCCTATTCCCTATATAGTGCACTACTTCGACCATATGGGAACAATCCTAAAGTAGTGTACTATGTAGGGAATAGGGTGCCATCTGGGACTCAGATGTCTTTTCAGGTGACAGTCAGGCAGTGGAAAGGATCAGTGGGTCGTGGAGGTTTTCCTTGGTTGGTCACTGAGGAGAAACTCTGGGCACTGTCCTGTATATGAATCCAGCTGACAGTCAGACTGGCTAGAGAGGCTGGATCCAAAATGGCATCCTAAACCCTATATAGTGCAATACTTCTGACCAGGCCCCATAAGGGTAGTTTGGGAATGGGCCCAGAGGGGTTGTCAGGGGGTACGAGAACAGGAGGGGTCGTTGGGGTACGAGAACAGGAGGGGTCGTCGGGGTACGGAACAGGAGGGGTAGTCGGGGTACGGGCCCAGAGGGGTAGTCGGGGTACGGGCCCAGAGGGGTAGTCGGGGTACGGGCCCAGAGGGGTAGTGTAGTCGGGGTACGGGCCCAGAGGGGTAGTCGGGGTACGGAACAGGAGGGGTAGTCGGGGTACGGGCCCAGAGGGGTAGTCGGGGTACGGTCCCAGAGGGGTAGTCGGGGTACGGGCCCAGAGGGGTAGTCGGGGTGCGGGCCCAGAGGGGTAGTCGGGGTGCGGGCCCAGAGGGGTAGTCGGGGTGCGGGCCCAGAGGGGTAGTCGGGGTGCGGGCCCAGAGGGGTAGTCGGGGTGCGGGCCCAGAGGGGTAGTCGGGGTGCGGGCCCAGAGGGGTAGTCGGGGTGCGGGCCCAGAGGGGTAGTCAGGGGACGGGCCCAGAGGGGTAGTCAGGGGACGGGCCCAGAGGGGTAGTCAGGGGACGGGCCCAGAGGGGTAGTCAGGGGACGGGCCCAGAGGGGTAGTCAGGGTACGGGCCCAGAGGGGTAGTCAGGGTACGGGCCCAGAGGGGTAGTCAGGGTACGGGCCCAGAGGGGTAGTCAGGGTACGGGCCCAGAGGGGTAGTCAGGGTACGGGCCCAGAGGGGTAGTCAGGGTACGGGCCCAGAGGGGTAGTCAGGGTACGGGCCCAGAGGGGTAGTCAGGGTACGGGCCCAGAGGGGTAGTCAGGGTACGGGCCCAGAGGGGTAGTCAGGGTGCGGGCCCAGAGGGGTAGTCAGGGTGCGGGCCCAGAGGGGTAGTCAGGGTGCGGGCCCAGAGGGGTAGTCAGGGTGCGGGCCCAGAGGGGTAGTCAGGGTGCGGGCCCAGAGGGGTAGTCAGGGTGCGGGCCCAGAGGGGTAGTCAGGGTGCGGGCCCAGAGGGGTAGTCAGGGTGCGGGCCCAGAGGGGTAGTCAGGGTGCGGGCCCAGAGGGGTAGTCAGGGTGCGGGCCCAGAGGGGTAGTCAGGGTGCGGGCCCAGAGGGGTAGTCAGGGTGCGGGCCCAGAGGGGTAGTCAGGGTGCGGGCCCAGAGGGGTCTGATCTAGAGTATTATATTGGGAATAGGGTGCCATTTTGGATGCAGTGGCAGTGTCTCTCCAGTCACATAGACTGGTCCCAGACCTGTAGTCAGACCATCATGCTAGCCAGAGGGGTTGGCTGAAGACCAAACAGATCTGGAACAGTGTTTATGACGCTCCAGTCAGTAATCTGTACTCATCTGGCCTCATACACATTCTACACATCCAGCAGTAGTCTGGGTGGTTCAGGAACTATACATCCAGCAGTAGTCTGGGTGGTTACAGTAACTATACATCCAACAGTAGTCTGGGTGTTTACAGTAACTACACATCCAGCAGTAGTCTGGGTGGTTACCGTAACTATACATCCAGCAGTATTCTGGGTGGTTACAGTAACTATACATCAAGCAGTAGTCATGGGTGGTTTCAGTAACTATACATCCAGCAGTAGTCTGGGTGGTTACAGTAACTATACATCCAGCAGTAGCGTGGGTGGTTACAGTAACTATACATGCAGCAGTAGTCTGGGTAGTTACAGTAACTACACATCCAGCAGTAGTCTGGGTGGTTGCAGTAACTATACATGCAGCAGTAGTCTGGGTGGTTACAGTAACTATACATCTAGCAGTAGTCTGGGTGGTTGCAGTAACTATACATCCAGCAGTAGTCTGGGTGGTTGCAGTAACTATACATCCAGCAGTAGTCTGGGTGGTTACAGTAACTATACATCCAGCAGTAGTCTGGGTGGTTACAGTAACTATACATCCAGCAGTAGTCTGGGTAGTTACAGTAACAGCCTATACATCCAGCAGTAGTCTGGGTGGTTACAGTAACTATACATCAAGCAGTAGTCTGGGTAGTTGCAGTAACTATACATCCAGCAGTAGTCTGGGTGGTTGCAGTAACTATACATCCAGCAGTAGTCTGGGTGGTTACAGTAACTATACATCCAGCAGTAGTCTGGGTGGTTACAGTAACAGTCTATACATCCAGCAGTAGTCTGGGTGGTTACAGTAACAGTCTATACATCCAGCAGTAGTCCGGGTGGTTACAGTAACTATACATCCAGCACTAGTCTGGGTAGTTACAGTAACTTTACATCCAGCAGTAGTCTGGGTGGTTACAGTAACTATACATCCAGCAGTAGTCTGGGTGGTTACAGTAACGGTCTATACATCCAGCAGTAGTCTGGGTGGTTACAGTAACAGTCTATACATCCAGCAGTAGTCTGGGTGGTTACAGTAACTATACATCCAGCAGTAGTCTGGGTGGTTACAGTAACTATACATCTAGCAGTAGTCTGGGTAGTTGCAGTAACTATACATCCAGCAGTAGTCTGGGTGGTTACAGTAACAGTCTATACATCCAGCAGTAGTCTGGGTGGTTACAGTAACTATACATCTAGCAGTAGTCTGGGTGGTTACAGTAACTATACATCCAGCAGTAGTCTGGGTGGTTACAGTAACTATACATCCAGCAGTAGTCTGGGTGGTTACAGTAACTATACATCCAGCAGTAGTCTGGGTAGTTACAGTAACTACACATCCAGCAGTAGTCTGGGTAGTTACAGTAACTACACATCCAGCAGTAGTCTGGGTAGTTACAGTAACAGCATATACATCCAGCAGTAGTCTGGGTAGTTACAGTAACTATACATCCAGCAGTAGTCTGGGTGGTTACAGTAACTATACATCTAGCAGTAGTCTGGGTGGTTGCAGTAACTATACATCCAGCAGTAGTCTGGGTGGTTACAGTAACTATACATCCAGCAGTAGTCTGGGTGGTTACAGTAACTACACATCGAGCAGTAGTCCGGGTAGTTACAGTAACTATACATCCAGCAGTAGTCTGGGTGGTTGCAGTAACTATACATCCAGCAGTAGTCTGGGTAGTTACAGTAACTATACATCCAGCAGTAGTCTGGGTGGTTACAGTAACTATACATCCAGCAGTAGTCTGGGTAGTTACAGTAACTATACATCCAGCAGTAGTCTGGGTAGTTACAGTAACAGTCTATACATCCAGCAGTAGTCTGGGTGGTTACAGTAACTATACATCCAGCAGTAGTCTGGGTGGTTGCAGTAACTATACATCCAGCAGTAGTCTGGGTAGTTACAGTAACTATACATCCAGCAGTAGTCTGGGTAGTTACAGTAACGGTCTATACATCCAGCAGTAGTCTGGGTGGTTACAGTAACTATACATCCAGCAGTAGTCTGGGTGGTTGCAGTAACTATACATCCAGCAGTAGTCTGGGTAGTTACAGTAACTATACATCCAGCAGTAGTCTGGGTGGTTACAGTAACTATACATCCAGCAGTAGTCTGGGTAGTTACAGTAACTATACATCCAGCAGTAGTCTGGGTAGTTACAGTAACAGTCTATACATCCAGCAGTAGTCTGGGTGGTTACAGTAACTATACATCCAGCAGTAGTCTGGGTAGTTACAGTAACTATACATCCAGCAGTAGTCTGGGTGGTTACAATAACAGTCTATACATCCAGCAGTAGTCTGGGTGGTTACAGTACCAGTCTATACATCCAGCAGTAGTCTGGGTGGTTACAATAACAGTCTATACATCCAGCAGTAGTCTGGGTGGTTGCAGTAACTATACATCCAGCAGTAGTCTGGGTGGTTACAGTAACTATACATCCAGCAGTAGTCTGGGTGGTTACAGTAACTATATATCCAGCAGTAGTCTGGGTGGTTACAATAACAGTCTATACATCCAGCAGTAGTCTGGGTGGTTACAGTAACTATACATCCAGCAGTAGTCTGGGTAGTTACAATAACAGTCTATACATCCAGCAGTAGTCTGGGTAGTTACAGTAACTATAGTCTATATATCCAGCAGTAGTCTGGGTGGTTACAGTAACTATAGTCTATATATCCAGCAGTAGTCTGGGTAGTTACAGTAACTATAGTCTATATATCCAGCAGTAGTCTGGGTGGTTACAGTAACTATACATCCAGCAGTAGTCTGGGTGGTTACAGTAACTACACATCCAGCAGTAGTCTGGGTAGTTACAGTAACTATATATCCAGCAGTAGTCTGGGTGGTTACAATAACAGTCTATACATCCAGCAGTAGTCTGGGTGGTTACAGTAACTATACATCCAGCAGTAGTCTGGGTAGTTACAATAACAGTCTATACATCCAGCAGTAGTCTGGGTAGTTACAGTAACTATAGTCTATATATCCAGCAGTAGTCTGGGTGGTTACAGTAACTATAGTCTATATATCCAGCAGTAGTCTGGGTAGTTACAGTAACTATAGTCTATATATCCAGCAGTAGTCTGGGTGGTTACAGTAACTATACATCCAGCAGTAGTCTGGGTGGTTACAGTAACTACACATCCAGCAGTAGTCTGGGTAGTTACAGTAACTATACATCCAGCAGTAGTCTGGGTGGTTACAGTAACTATACATCCAGCAGTAGTCTGGGTGGTTACAATAACAGTCTATACATCCAGCAGTAGTCTGGGTGGTTACAGTACCAGTCTATACATCCAGCAGTAGTCTGGGTGGTTACAATAACAGTCTATACATCCAGCAGTAGTCTGGGTGGTTGCAGTAACTATACATCCAGCAGTAGTCTGGGTGGTTACAGTAACTATACATCCAGCAGTAGTCTGGGTGGTTACAGTAACTATATATCCAGCAGTAGTCTGGGTGGTTACAATAACAGTCTATACATCCAGCAGTAGTCTGGGTGGTTACAGTAACTATACATCCAGCAGTAGTCTGGGTAGTTACAATAACAGTCTATACATCCAGCAGTAGTCTGGGTAGTTACAGTAACTATAGTCTATATATCCAGCAGTAGTCTGGGTGGTTACAGTAACTATAGTCTATATATCCAGCAGTAGTCTGGGTAGTTACAGTAACTATAGTCTATATATCCAGCAGTAGTCTGGGTGGTTACAGTAACTATACATCCAGCAGTAGTCTGGGTGGTTACAGTAACTACACATCCAGCAGTAGTCTGGGTAGTTACAGTAACTATATATCCAGCAGTAGTCTGGGTGGTTACAATAACAGTCTATACATCCAGCAGTAGTCTGGGTGGTTACAGTAACTATACATCCAGCAGTAGTCTGGGTAGTTACAATAACAGTCTATACATCCAGCAGTAGTCTGGGTAGTTACAGTAACTATAGTCTATATATCCAGCAGTAGTCTGGGTGGTTACAGTAACTATAGTCTATATATCCAGCAGTAGTCTGGGTAGTTACAGTAACTATAGTCTATATATCCAGCAGTAGTCTGGGTGGTTACAGTAACTATACATCCAGCAGTAGTCTGGGTGGTTACAGTAACTACACATCCAGCAGTAGTCTGGGTAGTTACAGTAACTATACATCCAGCAGTAGTCTGGGTGGTTACAGTAACTATACATCCAGCAGTAGTCTGGTTGGTTACAGTAACTACACTCAATTTGACCTTTGGACGGTCGGTCAGGAGGCCAGTTAGGCGCATGACCTTAGTGAGACCTCTCATGGATTCCTCCGGTCGCAGAAGATTCAAAGTTGGTCTTCGTACTGTCTCTTCACCATACCAGTGTCCAGCAGTGTTAATGGTCAGCAGGAAAATATGAGAGTTTGGTTCCGCGGGACGTGGTGAGGAAATGGGGGACAGTTCTGAGTCGTCTCCTGGTTTGTGGTATATTGGTGTCTCCTATTAAAATGGCACTCAGTCCTTCCATAGGAGGATTCTGACATAGTCCTCTGTCAAACGACACCTTCTCCTCACCCCTTTCATCATCATTACAAGTTCTCCTTCCACCTATGAGGATATTAGGTCCCTCTTTGGTTACCTCGCATCCGTATCCAATGACATCCTTTCCTGATGAAAGCACGTCGCCTCTTTGATGACATCACTTGTGGGTGTCAGTGAGGTCAAAGTCCAGCACCACGAGTTTAGTCTCCTCTGTTCCGTTCCTGCTGCCAACAGCTGCTACCAGTCTGGTGTTAGATGCCCTGGAGAGAGGAGAGGAGAGGAGAGAGGGGAGAGAGAGGAGAGAGGAGTGTTACCAGTCTGGTGTTAGATGCCCTGGAGAGAGAGGAGAGAGGAGGGTTAACAGTCTGGTGTTAGATGCCCTGGAGAGAGGAGAGGAGAGAGGAGGGTTACCAGTCTGGTGTTAGATGCCCTGGAGAGAGGAGAGGAGAGAGGAGAGAGGGTTACCAGTCTGGTGTTAGATGCCCTGGAGAGAGGAGAGAGAGGAGAGGAGAGAGGGGAGAGAGAGGAGAGAGGAGTGTTACCAGTCTGGTGTTAGATGCCTTGGAGAGAGAGGAGGGTTACCAGTCTGGTGTTAGATGCCCTGGAGAGAGGAGAGGAGAGAGGAGAGAGAGCCACCAGGTCTCTGATCCACTCCCCCGTGGGTCTCATTTCATTACCTGATCCTCCACACCACTCCCCCTGATCCTCCACTCTGCAGAGCCACCAGGTCTCTGATCCACTCCCCTGTGGGTCTCATTTCATTACCTGATCCTCCACACCACTCCCCCTGATCCTCCACTCTGCAGAGCCACCAGGTCTCTGATCCACTCCCCCGTCGCCAGGCTCCACAGCTTCACTGTCCCGTCATCTGATGAAGAGACCACCAGGGAGCGAGAGAACTGGAGACAGGTCACTGCTGACTGGTGCTTATGGGGACCTGGAGAGAGACAGAGACAGACAGAGAGGAGAAGAGAGAGAGAGAGACAGAGAGGAGAAGAGAGTGAGAGAGACAGATAGGAGAAGAGAGAGAGAGAGACAGACAGAGAGGAGAAGAGAGAGAGAGACAGAGGAGAAGAGAGAGAGAGACAGAGGAGAAGAGAGAGAGAAACAGAGGAGAAGAGAGAGAGAGAGAAACAGAGAAGAGAGAGAGAGAGACAGAGAGTCCTAATGAGGACCTGGGTGGTTCCTACTGACTGGTCCTCAGGAGAACCTGGGTGGTTCCTACTAAATGGTCCTAATGGGGACTCTCACCCTCCCTAAATAGAAGACACAATACACCCCGAGGTACACCCCTGAGGTACACCCCTTCTGGTACACCCCTTCTGGTACACCCCTGAGGTACACTCCAGACCACTAAACAGACAACACCCCTCAGACCATTCAGAACCTCACATAAAGACAACACACACACATCCCACAGGAATGTTCCATTGTGTCTTTATGGTGAGGGTGAATGGGACAGCACTCTAGTGGTGACCCAATTCAACAGCTGACCTGGAGACAACAGCTCAACCCCCCCCAGACACTGTTACTAATGAGACCTTCAACTCTCAATCCCTGACCTCCAACCCCCCCCCCCCCCTTTGTTGGTCCCCTCCTTTGCTGCTATAACAGCCTCCACTCTTCTGGGAAGGCTTTCCACTAGATGATGGAACATTGCTGCTATAACAGCCTCCACTCTTCTGGGAAGGCTTTCCACTAGATGTTGGAACATTGCTGCTATAGCAGCCTCCACTCTTCTGGGAAGGCTTTCCACTAGATGTTGGAACATTGCTGCTATAACAGCCTCCACTCTTCTGGGAAGGCTTTCCACTAGATGTTGGAACATTGCTGCTATAGCAGCCTCCACTCTTCTGGGAAGGCTTTCCACTAGATGTAGGAACATTGCTGCTATAACAGCCTCCAGTCTTCTGGGAAGGCTTTCCACTAGATGTTGGAACATTGCTGCTATAACAGCCTCCACTCTTCTGGGAAGGCTTTCCACTAGATGTAGGAACATTGCTGCTATAACAGCCTCCTCTCTTCTGGGAAGGCTTTCCACTAGATGTAGGAACATTGCTGCTATAACAGCCTCCTCTCTTCTGGGAAGGCTTTCCACTAGATGTAGGAACATTGCTGTGGGGACTTGCTACCATTCAGCCCTAAGAGCATTAGTGAGGACGGGCACTGATGTTGGGCGATTAGGCTCGCAGTTGGTGTTCCAATTCATCCCAAAGGTGTTCGATGGGGTTGAGGTCAGGGCTCTGTGCAGGCCTGTCCAGTCCTTCCACAAAAAAAACACTTCCTCAAACGGTTTCCACAAAGTTGGAAGGACAGAATAGTCTAGAATGTCATTGTATGCTGTAGCATTAAGATTTCCCTTCACTGGAACTAAGGGGCC
This sequence comes from Oncorhynchus kisutch, assembly GCF_002021735.2. NCBI lineage: Eukaryota > Metazoa > Chordata > Actinopteri > Salmoniformes > Salmonidae > Oncorhynchus > Oncorhynchus kisutch. The sequence goes on from NC_034182.2 coordinate 44,027,221, forward strand.
TGAACCATGAAAAACAGCCACAGACCATTAGTCCTCCACCAAACTTTACAGTTGGCACTATGCATTGGGGCAGGTAGCGTTCTCCTGGCATCTGCCAAACCCAGATTAGTCCGTCATACTGCCAGATGGTGAAGTGTGATTCATCCCTCCAGAGAACACGTTTCCACTGCTCCAGAGTCCAATGGCGGCGAGCTTCACACCACTCCAGCCCCCGCATGGTGATCTTAGGCTTGTGTACAGCTGCTCGGCCGTGGAAACCCACTTCATGAAGCTCCTGACTAACAGTTCCTGTGCTGACGTTGCTTCCAGAGTCAGTATGGTACTGAGTGTTGCAACTGAGGACAGACGATTTCTACGTGCTTCAGCACTCGACAGTCCCGTTCTGTGAGCTTGTGTGGCCTACCACTTCACTGCTGAGCCGTTGTTGCTCCTAGACGTTTCCACTTCACAATAGGGTACACAACTTGACGAACTGACTTGTTGGAAAGGTGGCATCCTGTGACACTTGGAACGTCACCGATCTCTTCAGTAAGGCCATTCTACTGTTAATGTTTTGTCTATGGAGATTGCATGGCTGTGTGCTCGATTTTATACACCTGTCAGCAACGGCTGAACTAGACAAATCCACTAATTTGAAGTGGTGTCCACATACTTTTGTGTATATACAGTGCCTTGCGAAAGTATTCGGCCCCCTTGAACTTTGCGACCTATTGCCACATTTCAGGCTTCAAACATAAAGATATAAAACTGTATTTCTTTGTGAAGAATCAACAACAAGTGGGACACAATCATGAAGTGGAACGACATTTATTGGAAATTTCAAACTTTTTTAACAAATCAAAAACTGAAAAATTGGGCGTGCAAAATTATTCAGCCCCTTTACTTTCAGTGCAGCAAACTCTCTCCAGAAGTTCAGTGAGGATCTCTGAATGATCCAATGTTGACCTAAATGACTAATGATGATAAATATTATCCACCTGTGTGTAATCAAGTCTCCGTATAAATGCACCTGCACTGTGATAGTCTCAGAGGCCCGTTAAAAGCGCAGAGAGCATCATGAAGAACAAGGAACACACCAGGCAGGTCCGAGATACTGTTGTGAAGAAGTTTGAAGCCGGATTTGGATACAAAAAGATTTCCCAAGCTTTTTACATCCCAAGGAGCACTGTGCAAGCGATAATATTTAAATGGAAGGAGTATCAGACCCCTGCAAATCTACCAAGACCTGGCCGTCCCTCTAAACTTTCAGCTCATACAAGGAGAAGACTGCTCAGAGATGCAGCCAAGAGGCCCATGATCACTCTGGATGAACTGCAGAGATCTACAGCTGAGGTTGGAGAGTCTGTCCATAGGACAACAATCAGTCGTATATTGCACAAATCTGGCCTTTATGGAAGAGTGGCAAGAAGAAAGCCATTTCTTAAAGATATCCATAAAAAGTGTCGTTTAAAGTTTGCCACAAGCCACCTGGGAGACACACCAAACATGTGGAAGAAGGTGCTCTGGTCAGATGAAACCAAAATTGAACTTTTTGGCAACAATGCAAAACGTTATGTTTGGCGTAAAAGCAACACAGCTCATCACCCTGAACACACCATCCCCACTGTCAAACATGGTGGTGGCAGCATCATGGTTTGGGCCTGCTTTTCTTCAGCAGGGACAGGGAAGATGGTTAAAATTGATGGGAAGATGGATGGAGCCAAATACAGGAACATTCTGGAAGAAAACCTGATGGAGTCTGCAAAAGACCTGAGACTGGGACGGAGATTTGTCTTCCAACAAGACAATGATCCAAAACATAAAGCAAAATCTACAATGGAATGGTTCAAAAATAAACATATCCAGGTGTTAGAATGGCCAAGTCAAAGTCCAGACCTGAATCCAATCGAGAATCTGTGGAAAGAACTGAAAACTGCTGTTCACAAATGCTCTCCATCCAACCTCACTGAGCTCGAGCTGTTTTGCAAGGAGGAATGGGGAAAAATTTCAGTCTCTCGATGTGCAAAACTGATAGAGACATACCCCAAGCGACTTACAGCTGTAATCGCAGCAAAAGGTGGCACTACAAAGTATTAACTTAAGGGGGCTGAATAATTTTGCACACCCAATTTTTCAGTTTTTGATTTGTTAAAAAAGTTTGAAATGTCCAATAAATGTCGTTCCACTTCATGATTGTGTCCCACTTGTTGTTGATTCTTCACAAAAAAATACAGTTTTATATCTTTATGTTTGAAGCCTGAAATGTGGCAAAAGGTCGCAAAGTTCAAGGGGGCCGAATACTTTCGTAAGGCACTGTAGTGTGTATATCCTCACCTTGTAGTGTGTGGAGACACTGTCCTGTCCGTATATCCCAGACCCTGACAGTAGAGTCAGCATTGCCAGAGACCAGGATGTTGTTCTTTAGTTCCATACCACTTGTCAGTGATTGGTGGCCGGTCAGCGTGTGGACACACCCTCCCGTCACTACGTCCCATACTCTGATGGAGGTGTCCAGAGATCCACTGACCACGTAGGCACCGTCAAACTGGAGGAGACGAGGACTTAATGGTTAATGTCAGGAGCATCAAAATTCACATTGAAGTGACACACAAGAACAATGGTATGGACAAAGTGTGTGGGGTGGCAGGGTAGCCTAGTGGTTAGTTGGTAGTAACCGGAAGGTCGTTCTGCCCCTGAACAGGCAGTTAACCCACTGTTCCTAGGCCGTCATTGAAAATAAGAATTTGTTCTTAACTGACTTGTTAAATAAAGGTAAAAAGGTTAAAAGAAATTATAATAAATAAAAAAAACTACAGAAGGGACGGCCGTATTTACCCAGAAGAAGAGACCGGGGGTTGCAGGAAGACAGGAGTGTGTGGGTGTGTTCTAACCAGGGGGTGGAACTGGTTCAGGGAATAGAACCAAGAAAACAATGACATTTTCAGAGGAACAGAAACCGAACCAGGAACGACAGTGATCTTTAGTATCCCGGAACAGAACCTTTATTTTCAAATCTAGAGAACCCGTTAATTACTATATTTTCTGTTCCCACAATTTTCCTAACATCTAGTTTTGATGCAATATGTAATAGCCTAAACACGTTCCAATTCACGTCATGATGTTCAGCGCTTCAAGTAAAAGCCCTTCCTTCCATGTCTCTCTATGTGTTAAACTTTATTTAACTAGGCAAGTCAGTTAAGAACAAATTCTTATTTACAACGACGGGCTACCCCAGCCAAACCCGGACTCACAATCACGGGCCGGTTGTGATACAGCCTGGATTCGAACCAGGGTGTCTGTAGTGACGCCTCAAGCACGGAGATGCAGTGCCTTAGCGTGGCGCAGCGGTCTATCTCCCAACCCTTCTCCCACTTCATGAAAACAAGCAAGCTGCTCTATCCACGCTAATCAGTGAAGGAAATGAATAAACTAAATGTGAAAACAATGTTGATTTCACAAGTCAAAACAATTAACGAAAAGCAACGACATGAACCGGTTCAGATCGTTTTTGGTTGGAACCGGTTCAGATCGTTTTTGGTTGGAACCGGTTCAGATCGTTTTTGGTTGGAACCGGTTCAGATCGTTTTTGGTTGGAACCGGTTCAGATCGTTTTTGGTTGGAACCGGTTCAGAAGTTGACAATGCTGGTCGGAACACTGGAACGGGGTTCTGTTTCAGAACGGAAAACAGATTGGTTCCATACACTACCTGTAGTGAATAAACTGTTAGTGTGTCCCTGCAGTGTGTGTAGACAGGTCTCTGTCTCAGGGTGTGTGTGTGTGTGTTCCTACCTGAAGTGAATAGACTCTGTTCGTGTGTCCCTGCAGAGTGTGTAGACAGGTCTCTGTCTCAGGGTCCCAGACTTTAACCATGAAGTCGTATCCTCCGCTGACCACCCTGCGCCCGTCATACTGGACACACCGCACCGCCGCCACATGACCTGTCAGGACGTGGAGACACTCGCCAGAATCTACGTCCCACAGACGCAACGTAGCGTCACGGCTACCGCTCACAACCCTGGGGGGAGACAGAGGGACGAGGAGGAGAGAGGAGATGGAGAGAGAGTTAGAGAGAATATAATCCACAAAACAGGACAGAGGCATGAGGATTAGTCCAGACTAGTCGACCGGTCGATTGTTTTAGTCAAGCAGTGAGAAATATATAGATATATATGCCTTAAGAAGGAAAGAAATTCCACAAATTAAATTTTAACAAGGAACACCTGTTAATTGAAATGGATTCCAGTTTACCTCGTGAAGCTGGTTGAGAGAATGTTTCCAGTTCACTAACACCAGCTTCAGACTAACCCAGTTAATAGTTGATACAATGTTTCAGTTCACTAGCACCAGCTTCAGACTGACCCAGTTAATAGTTGATACAATGTTTCAGTTCACTAGCACCAGCTTCAGACCGACCCAGTTAATAGTTGATACAATGTTTCAGTTCACTAACACCAGCTTCAGACTGACCCAGTTAATAATTGATACAATGTTTCAGTTCACTAACACCAGCTTCAGACCGACCCAGTTAATAATTGATACAATGTTTCAGTTCACTAACACCAGCTTCAGACTGACCCAGTTAATAGTTGATACAATGTTTCCAGTTCGTAGCAGACAGGCCATGTATAGCCAATGTGATTTATAAGAGATTTATTTTTTATCAGGACATTTTCTACCTGCAGGCTGCAATGTTTTCATTTGTTGGCTTTATGTAGGATATTTTTACATAGTTGGCAACAGAAATTACTTTTTAGGTTTGTATCATTTAGATTTTGATATCATTTTGATTAATCACACGACAATGATGTTGAGATAGGAAGACGTTATTATAAATTAAATTAAAGCGTTTCACGAAAATGTGCGAAAACTGTAACTGGCACGCAGATCGGTAGAAATGGTCAGATAAATTGACATTCAACATGAGAAAGGTTGCCGACTCCTCCTGTAGCTTATTACCGTCAACTTCAGGAGGTTAAAGGCAGAACCTGTGAAAGCCAGTAGGAGCAGGACGGTCAAGATTTTTTTCTTCTGGTTATCTAGATCTCTAGCTCCCTCTTGAGGCATCTGCTTCTTATTTCATCAAATAGTTTACTTAAAGCATCAGACAAGCTCAATGCATATAGTTGATTTAATTAAAACACACAGGCTGTGTCTATATATGGAAAAACACACGTTCAACCAATCGATTTTCGATCTATCAAGATGGGGACAGCCCTAATTGGGGACAGCCCTAATTGGGGACAGCCCTAATGATGATAGACAGAGACATGGTGGAAGTGAGTTGGTCATGTGAGATAGAGAGAATGTATGCATATGTACATGAGTGTAGAGCTTGACTGTGTGTGTGTGTGTGTGTGTGTGTGTGTGTGTGTGTGTGTGTGTGTAAACTCACTGTTTGTCGTGCAGGTGTATACAGCGTACAGTAGAGGTATGTCCGTACAGGGTGTGAACACACTCTCCGCTCTCTGCGTCCCAAACCTTCAGAGTCCTGTCTGTAGACCCACTGATCACGATGTTACCACTCATCTGACTGGACCACACGCCTCCTGTATGGCCTACTAAGGTACGCAGACACTGGAGGAGGAGAGAGGGAGGGTGGGGAGGGAAGAGAGAGAGGAGAGGGGAGAGGAGAGGAGGAGAGAGGGAGGGTGGGGAGGGAAGAGAGGGAGGGGAGAGGGAGAGGAGAGGGTAGAGGAGAGGGAGAGGAGAGGGAGAGGAGAGGGTGGAGGAAAGAAATAAATGTTTAACAGTGCAGTTTAAAGCCTTCTCTTTCTCTCCCCCTCTCCCCCCTCCTCTCCCCTCCCCTCCCCTCTCTCTCCCCTCTCTCTCTCTTCCCTCCCCACCATAACGGTGTTAGGAACAGACAGACAGATGGGCATTAAGAAGTGGGAGCAGGAGGAACTGTAATCAATATGCTTCACTGAAGGACACGGTCAATGTTGCACATTCAAAGATATAGTAACAGTAGATATAAAAACTAAAGGGTTTGGACACACCTACTCATTCAAGGGTTTGGACACACCTACTCATTCAAGGGTTTGGACACACCTACTCATTCAAGGGTTTGGACACACCTACTCATTCAAGGGTTTGGACACACCTACTCATTCAAGGGTTTAGACACACCTACTCATTCAAGGGTTTGGACACACCTACTCATTCAAGGGTTTAGACACACCTACTCATACAAGGGTTTAGACACACCTACTCATTCAAGGGTTTAGACACACCTACTCATTCAAGGGTTTGGACACACCTACTCATTCAAGGGTTTAGACACACCTACTCATTCAAGGGTTTGGACACACCTACTCATTCAAGGGTTTAGACACACCTACTCATTCAAGGGTTTAGACACCTACTCATTCAAGGGTTTAGACACACCTACTCATTCAAGGGTTTGGACACACCTACTCATTCAAGGGTTTGGACACACCTACTCATTCAAGGGTTTAGACACACCTACTCATTCAAGGGTTTGGACACACCTACTCATTCAAGGGTTTGGACACAACTACTCATTCAAGGGTTTGGACACACCTACTCATTCAAGGGTTTGGACACACCTACTCATTCAAAGGTTTGGACACACCTACTCATTCAAGGGTTTGGACACACCTACTCATTCAAGGGTTTGGACACACCTACTCATTCAAAGGTTTGGACACACCTACTCATTCAAGGGTTTGGACACACCTACTCATTCAAAGGTTTGGACACACCTACTCATTCAAAGGTTTGGACACACCTACTCATTCAAAGGTTTGGACACACCTACTCATTCAAAGGTTTGGACACACCTACTCATTCAAAGGTTTGGACACACCTACTCATTCAAAGGTTTGGACACACCTACTCATTCAAGGGTTTGGACACACCTACTCATTCAAGGGTTTGGACACACCTACTCATTCAAGGGTTTAGACACACCTACTCATTCAAGGGTTTGGACACACCTACTCATTCAAGGGTTTAGACACACCTACTCATTCAAGGGTTTAGACACACCTACTCATTCAAGGGTTTGGACACACCTACTCATTCAAGGGTTTAGACACACCTACTCATTCAAGGGTTTAGACACACCTACTCATTCAAGGGTTTAGACACACCTACTCATTCAAGGGTTTGGACACACCTACTCATTCAAGGGTTTAGACACACCTACTCATTCAAGGGTTTAGACACACCTACTCATTCAAGGGTTTGGACACACCTACTCATTCAAGGGTTTGGACACACCTACTCATTCAAGGGTTTGGACACACCTACTCATTCAAGGGTTTGGACACACCTACTCATTCAAGGGTTTGGACACACCTACTCATTCAAGGGTTTAGACACACCTACTCATTCAAGGGTTTAGACACACCTACTCATTCAAGGGTTTGGACACACCTACTCATTCAAGGGTTTAGACACACCTACTCATTCAAGGGTTTGGACACACCTACTCATTCAAGGGTTTGGACACACCTACTCATTCAAGGGTTTGGACACACCTACTCATTCAAGGGTTTGGACACACCTACTCATTCAAGGGTTTGGACACACCTACTCATTCAAGGGTTTGGACACACCTACTCATTCAAGGGTTTGGACACACCTACTCATTCAAGGGTTTGGACACACCTACTCATTCAAGGGTTTGGACACACCTACTCATTCAAAGGTTTGGACACACCTACTCATTCAAAGGTTTGGACACACCTACTCATTCAAAGGGTTTGGACACACCTACTCATTCAAGGGTTTGGACACACCTACTCATTCAAGGGTTTGGACACACCTACTCATTCAAAGGTTTGGACACACCTACTCATTCAAAGGTTTGGACACACCTACTCATTCAAGGGTTTGGACACACCTACTCATTCAAAGGTTTGGACACACCTACTCATTCAAAGGTTTGGACACACCTACTCATTCAAAGGTTTGGACACACCTACTCATTCAAGGGTTTGGACACACCTACTCATTCAAGGGTTTGGACACACCTACTCATTCAAGGGTTTGGACACACCTACTCATTCAAGGGTTTGGACACACCTACTCATTCAAGGGTTTGGACACACCTACTCATTCAAGGGTTTGGACACACCTACTCATTCAAGGGTTTGGACACACCTACTCATTCAAAGGGTTTGGACACACCTACTCATTCAAGGGTTTAGGACACACCTACTCATTCAAGGGTTTGGACACACCTACTCATTCAAGGGTTTAGACACACCTACTCATTCAAGGGTTTGGACACACCTACTCATTCAAGGGTTTAGACACACCTACTCATTCAAGGGTTTAGACACACCTACTCATTCAAGGGTTTGGACACACCTACTCATTCAAGGGTTTGGACACACCTACTCATTCAAGGGTTTAGACACACCTACTCATTCAAAGGGTTTGGACACACCTACTCATTCAAGGGTTGGACACACCTACTCATTCAAGGGTTTGGACACACCTACTCATTCAAGGGTTTGGACACACCTACTCATTCAAGGGTTTGGACACACCTACTCATTCAAGGGTTTGGACACACCTACTCATTCAAGGGTTTGGACACACCTACTCATTCAAGGGTTTGGACACACCTACTCATTCAAGGGTTTGGACACACCTACTCATTCAAGGGTTTGGACACACCTACTCATTCAAGGGTTTGGACACACCTACTCATTCAAGGGTTTGGACACACCTACTCATTCAAGGGTTTGGACACACCTACTCATTCAAGGGTTTGGACACACCTACTCATTCAAGGGTTTGGACACACCTACTCATTCAAGGGTTTGGACACACCTACTCATTCAAGGGTTTGGACACACCTACTCATTCAAGGGTTTGGACACACCTACTCATTCAAGGGTTTGGACACACCTACTCATTCAAGGGTTTGGACACACCTACTCATTCAAGGGTTTAGACACACCTACTCATTCAAGGGTTTGGACACACCTACTCATTCAAGGGTTTGGACACACCTACTCATTCAAGGGTTTGGACACACCTACTCATTCAAGGGTTTGGACACACCTACTCATTCAAGGGTTTGGACACACCTACTCATTCAAGGGTTTGGACACACCTACTCATTCAAGGGTTTGGACACACCTACTCATTCAAGGGTTTGGACACACCTACTCATTCAAGGGTTTGGACACACCTACTCATTCAAGGGTTTGGACACACCTACTCATTCAAGGGTTTGGACACACCTACTCATTCAAGGGTTTGGACACACCTACTCATTCAAGGGTTTGGACACACCTACTCATTCAAAGGTTTAGACACACCTACTCATTCAAGGGTTTGGACACACCTACTCATTCAAAGGTTTAGACACACCTACTCATTCAAGGGTTTAGACACACCTACTCATTCAAGGGTTTGGACACACCTACTCATTCAAAGGTTTAGACACACCTACTCATTCAAGGGTTTAGACACACCTACTCATTCAAGGGTTTAGACACACCTACTCATTCAAGGGTTTGGACACACCTACTCATTCAAAGGTTTAGACACACCTACTCATTCAAGGGTTTAGACACACCTACTCATTCAAGGGTTTGGACACACCTACTCATTCAAGGGTTTGGACACACCTACTCATTCAAGGGTTTGGACACACCTACTCATTCAAGGGTTAGACACACCTACTCATTCAAGGGTTTAGACACACCTACTCATTCAAGGGTTTGGACACACCTACTCATTCAAGGGTTTGGACACACCTACTCATTCAAGGGTTTGGACACACCTACTCATTCAAGGGTTTGGACACACCTACTCATTCAAGGGTTTGGACACACCTACTCATTCAAGGGTTTGGACACACCTACTCATTCAAGGGTTTAGACACACCTACTCATTCAAGGGTTTAGACACACCTACTCATTCAAGGGTTTGGACACACCTACTCATTCAAAGGTTTAGACACACCTACTCATTCAAGGGTTTAGACACACCTACTCATTCAAGGGTTTGGACACACCTACTCATTCAAGGGTTTGGACACACCTACTCATTCAAGGGTTTGGACACACCTACTCATTCAAGGGTTTAGACACACCTACTCATTCAAGGGTTTAGACACACCTACTCATTCAAGGGTTTGGACACACCTACTCATTCAAGGGTTTGGACACACCTACTCATTCAAGGGTTTGGACACACCTACTCATTCAAGGGTTTGGACACACCTACTCATTCAAGGGTTTGGACACACCTACTCATTCAAGGGTTTGGACACACCTACTCATTCAAGGGTTTGGACACACCTACTCATTCAAGGGTTTGGACATACCTACTCATTCAAGGGTTTGGACACACCTACTCATTCAAGGGTTTAGACACACCTACTCATTCAAGGGTTTGGACACACCTACTCATTCAAGGGTTTAGACACACCTACTCATTCAAGGGTTTGGACACACCTACTCATTCAAGGGTTTAGACACACCTACTCATTCAAAGGTTTTTTATATTTTTTACTATTTTCTAAATTGTTGAATAATAGTGAAGACATCAAAACTTTGAAATGGGTTTTACAGCTTATTGTAGAGTGGGTTAAGAGGTTTTACGGCCCTCTACAAATCAAATCAAATGTTATTTGTCACTGTCGCCCGAATTCAACAGGTGTAAACCTTACAGTGCAATGCTTACCAACGTCGTCCGGGTTAGGAGAGGGTTTGTCATTGGCCCAACGTCGTCCGGGTTAGGGGAGGGTTTGTCATTGGCCCAACGTCGTCCGGGTTAGGGGAGGGTTTGTCATTGGCCCAACGTCGTCCGGGTTAGGGGAGGGTTTGTCATTGGCCCAACGTCGTCCGGGTTAGGGGAGGGTTTGTCATTGGCCCAACGTCGTCCGGGTTAGGGGAGGGTTTGTCATTGGCCCAACGTCGTCCGGGTTAGGGGAGGGTTTGTCATTGGCCCAACGTCGTCCGGGTTAGGGGAGGGTTTGTCATTGGCCCAACGTCGTCCGGGTTAGGGGAGGGTTTGTCATTGGCCCAACGTCGTCCGGGTTAGGGGAGGGTTTGTCATTGGCCCAACGTCGTCCGGGTTAGGGGAGGGTTTGTCATTGGCCCAACGTCGTCCGGGTTAGGGGAGGGTTTGTCATTGGCCCAACGTCGTCCAGGTTAGGGGAGGGTTTGTCATTGGCCCAACGTCGTCCGGGTTAGGGGAGGGCTTGTCATTGGCCCAACGTCGTCCGGGTTAGGGGAGGGTTTGTCATTGGCCCAACGTCGTCCGGGTTAGGGGAGGGTTTGTCATTGTAAATAATAATTTGTTTTTAACTGACTTGTTAAATCAAGGTCACATAAAGAGTTATACTTACAAGCCCCTTAACTCTATAATATATATATATATATCTTACAAGCCCCTGTACTCTATAATATATATATATATATATCTTACAAGCCCCTTAACTCTATTTCTTGAACTGCATTGCTGGTTAAGAAAATATTGACAAAATAAAGTAAAAAATATATATAATTAAATTAAAAAGTGTGGGGGGGGGGGGTACAGGTTAATTGTCTATGCATAGAGAGAGAGGGGGGGGTACAGGTTAATTGTCTATGCATAGAGAGAGAGGGGGGGGTACAGGTTAATTGTCTATGCATAGAGAGAGAGAGGGGGGGGTACAGGTTAATTGTCTATGCATAGAGAGAGAGGGGGGGGTACAGGTTAATTGTCTATGCATAGAGAGAGAGGGGGGGGGTACAGGTTAATTGTCTATGCATAGAGAGAGAGGGGGGGGTACAGGTTAATTGTCTATGCATAGAGAGAGAGGGGGGGTACAGGTTAATTGTCTATGCATAGAGAGAGAGGGGGGGGTACAGGTTAATTGTCTATGCATAGAGAGAGAGAGGGGGGGGTACAGATTAATTGTCTATGCATAGAGAGAGAGGGGGGGGTCCAGGTTAATTGTCTATGCATAGAGAGAGAGGGGGGGGTCCAGGTTAATTGTCTATGCATAGAGAGAGAGAGGGGGGGGTACAGGTTAATTGTCTATGCATAGAGAGAGAGGGGGGGGTCCAGGTTAATTGTCTATGCATAGAGAGAGGGGGGGGTACAGGTTAATTGTCTATGCATAGAGAGAGAGAGGGGGGGGTACAGGTTAATTGTCTATGCATAGAGAGAGAGAGGGGGGGGTACAGGTTAATTGTCTATGCATAGAGAGGGGGGGGTACAGGTTAATTGTCTATGCATAGAGAGAGAGAGGGGGGGGTACAGGTTAATTGTCTATGCATAGAGAGAGAGGGGGGGGTCCAGGTTAATTGTCTATGCATAGAGAGAGGGGGGGGGGGGTACAGGTTAAGTGTCTATGCATAGAGAGAGGGGTGGGTACAGGTTAATTGTCTATGCATAGAGAGAGGGGGGGGTCCAGGTTAAGTGTCTATGCATAGAGAGAGGGGGGGGGGGGGGGGTCCAGGTTAAGTGTCTATGCATAGAGAGGGGGGGGGGTCCATGTAAATAGTCCGGGTGGTCATTTGGGGGTAGAAGCCGTTAAGGAGCCTCTTGGACCTAGACTTGGTGCTCTGGTACCGCTCGCCGTGTGGTAGCAGAGAGAACAGTCTGTGACTCGTGTGACTGGAGTCTTTCACAATATTTGGGGCCTTCCTCTGACCCCGCCTGGTATAGAGGTCCTGGATGGCAGGAAGCTTGGCCCCAGTGATGTACTGGTCCGTACGCACCACCCTCTGTAGAGCCTTACGCCGAGCAGTTTCTATACCAGGCGGTGACGCAACCGGTCAGGATGCTCTCGTTGGATGCTCTACACTATCAACTATGTGGGTGATTACACTACCCTAGTCACACAGCCATGTTGTACTTCCTTTACACTAAAACAACTGTGTGAGTTCGTAGCCTTACCTTGCCGGTGAGGGCAGACCAGACTTTGAGAGTGTTGTCGTCAGAACCACTGACTATGAGGTCACCACAGAACTGTAGACACGTGATCACATGATCATCGTGACCTTTTAACACCTGAGAGAGATGAGAGAGACGAACGAGAGATGAGAGAGAGGTAGAGTGAAGATGTTAATCCAGGTGAGATTATACACGCCTTTAATCCAGTTGAGATTATACACACCTTTAATCCAGTTGAGATTATACACACCTCTCCATATAATACCTTAGGTGAGGTGATATCCCCAGTCCTCTCTATATAATACCTTAGGTGAGGTGATATCCCCAGTCCTCTCTATAAAATACCTTTGGTGAGGTGATATCCCCAGTCCTCTCTATAAAATACCTTAGGTGAGGTGATATCCCCAGTCCTCTCTATATAATACCTTAGGTGAGGTGATATCCCCAGTCCTCCAGTTGCTCTCTATCCTGTGTTGTTGTACGTAGGCACTCTTCCAGGGCGAGTGGAGGAACCCAGGTTTAAGAGTCTTTCTTCTCTTCACAACCAGGGGCTCTTCAATACCTGGTTAGACACGATTAAATTACATCAAACACAGGGTTAAATACCTAAACTGGAACATGCTTAACACCCCGGCCATCCTACAATCTAAACTTGATGCCCTCAATCTCACACAAATTATCAATGAACCTACCAGGTACAACCCCAAAGCCGCAAACACGGGCACCCTCATATATATCATCCTAACCAATTTGCCCTCTAAATACACCTCTGCTGTCTTCAACCAAGATCTCAGCGATCACTGCATCATTGCCTGCATCCGTAATGGGTCAGCGGTCAAACGACCTCCACTCATCACTGTCAAACGCTCCCTGAAACAATTCAGCGAACAGGCCTTTCTAATCGACCTGGCCGGGGTATCCTGGAAGGATATTGATCTCATCCCGTCAGTAGAGGATGCCTGGTTATTTTTTTAAATGCCTTCTTAACCATCTTAAATAAGCATGCCCCATTCAAGACATTTAGGACGAGGGACAGATATAGCCCTTGGTTCTCCCCAGACCTGACTGCCCTTAACCAACACAAAAACATCCTATGGCGTTCTGCATTAGCATCGAACAGCCCCCGTGATATGCAGCTGTTCAGGGAAGCTAGAAATCATTATCCACAGGCAGTTAGAAAAGCCAAGGCTAGCTTTTTCAAGCAAGAATTTGCTTCCTGCAACACTAACTCAAAAAAGTTCTGGGACACTGTAAAGTCCATGGAGAATAAGGTCACCTCCTCCCAGCTGCCCACTGCTCTGAGGCTAAGAAACCCTGTCACCACTGATAAATCCAATATAATTGAGAATTTCAATAAGCATTTTTCTACGGCTGGCCATGCTTTCCACCTGGCTACTCCTACCCCGGTCAACAGCACTGCACCCCCCACAGCAACTCGCCCAAGCCTTCCCCATTTCTCCTTCTCCCAAATCCAGTCAGCTGATGTTCTGAAAGAGCTGCAAAATCTGGACCCCTACAAATCAGCCGGGCTAGACAATCTGGACCCTTTCTTTCTAAAATTATCTACCGAAATTGTTACCACCCCTATTACTAGCCTGTTCAACCGCTCTTTCATATCGTCTGAGATTCCCAAAGATTGGAAAGCAGCTGCGGTCATCCCCCTCTTCAAAGGGGGGGACACTCTTGACCCAAACTGCTACAGACCTATATCTATCCTACCCTGCCTTTCTAAGGTCTTCGAAAGCCAAGTCAACAAACAGATTACCGACCATTTAGAATCTCACCATACCCTCTCTGCTATGCAATCTGGTTTCAGAGCTGGTCATGGGTGCACCTCAGCCACGCTCAAGGTCCTAAACGATATCTTAACCGCCATCGATAAGAAACATTACTGTGCAGCCGTATTCATTGACCTGGCCAAGGCTTTTGACTCTGTCAATCACCACATCCTATTCGGCAGACTCAACAGCCTTGGTTTCTCAAATGATTGCCTCGCCGGTTCACCAACTACTTCTCTGATAGAGTTCAGTGTGTCAAATCGGAGGGTCTGTTGTCCGGACCTCTGGCAGTCTCTATGGGGGTGACACAGAGTTCAATCCTCGGGCCGACTCTCTTCTCTGTATACATCAATGAGGTCGCTCTTGCTGCTGGTGAGTCTCTGATCCACCTCTACGCAGACGACACCATTCTGTATACTTCTGGCCCTTCTTTGGCATGCCCGCCTGTCCAGCGTCACTATCCTGGACGGCTCTGATCTAGAATACGTGGACAACTACAAATACCTAGGTGTCTGGTTAGACTGTAAACTCTCCTTCCAGACCCACATCAAACATCTCCAATCCAAAGTTAAATCTAGAATTGGCTTCCTATTTCGCAACAAAGCATCCTTCACTCATGCTGCCAAACATACCCTTGTAAAACTGACCATCCTACCAATCCTCGACTTCGGCGATGTCATTTACAAAATAGCCTCCAATACCCTACTCAACAAATTGGATGCAGTCTATCACAGTGCAATCCGTTTTATCACCAAAGCCCCATATACTACCCACCATTGCGACCTGTACGCTCTCGTTGGCTGGCCCTCGCTTCATACTCGTCGCCAAACCCACTGGCTCCATGTCATCTACAAGACCCTGCTAGGTAAAGTCCCCCCGTATCTCAGCTCGCTGGTCCACATCTAACCTGGACACACAGGGTTAAACACCACCTCTAACCTGGACACACAGGGTTAAACACCACCTCTAACCTGGACACACAGGGTTAAACACCACCTCTAACCTGGACACACAGGGTTAAACACCTCTAACCTGGACACACAGGTAATTCCACAATAATTTGCTAATAAATTCATAAAAAATCCTACAATGTGATTTTCTGGATTTGTTTCCCTCATTTTGTCTGTCATAGTTGAAGTACCTATGATGAACATTACAGGCCTCTCTCATCTTTTTAAGTGGGAGAACTTGCACAATTGGTGGCTGACTAAATACTTTTTTGCCCCACTGTATGTATGTGTGTGTGTGTGTGTGTGTGTGTGTGTGTGTGGTGTATGTGTGTATGTATGTATGTATGTATGTATGTATGTATGTATGTATGTGTGTGTGTGTGTGTATGTATGTATGTGTGTATGTGTGTATGTGTGTGTGTGTGTGTGTGTGTGTGTGTGTGTGTGTGTGTGTGTGTGTGTGTGTGTGTGTGTGTGTGTATGTATGTATGTATGTATGTATGTATGTATATATATGAGATGAGTAATGGGAGATATGTAAAACATTCTTAAAGTGGCGTTATTAAAGTGACTAGGGTCCCATTTATTAAAGTGGCCAATGATATCAAGTCTGTAGGTAGGCAGCCGCCTCTCTGTGGTGGCTGTTTAACAATCTGATGGGTGCTGTAGGTGTCCTGGAGGGCAGGTAGTTTGCCCCCGGTGATGCGTTGTGCAGACCCCACCACCCTCTGGAGAGCACTGCGGTTGTGGGCCGAGCAGTTGCCGTACCAGGCGGTGATACAGCCCGC
>NC_034182.2:44051089-44093589 GCF_002021735.2 Oncorhynchus kisutch
CAAAGACGGAAACGTCATGACTATAATACACATTCCACCTCGCTATAATACACATTCCACCTCACTATAATAAACATTCCACCTCACTATAATACACATTCCACCTCACTATAATACACATTCCACCTCACTATAATACACATTCCACCTCGCTATAATACACATTCCACCTCACTACAATACACATTCCACCTCGCTATAATACACATTCCACCTCGCTATAATACACATTCCACCTCACTATAATAAACATTCCACCTCACTATAATACACATTCCACCTCACTACAATACACATTCCACCTCACTACAATACACATTCCACCTCACTACAATAATAATTTTGCACGCCCAATTTTTCAGTTTTTGATTTGTTAAAAAAGTTTGAAATATCCAATAAATGTCGTTCCACTTCATGATTGTGTCCCACTTGTTCTTGATTCTTCACAAAAAAAATACAGTTTTATATCTTTATGTTTGAAGCCTGAAATGTGGCAAAAGTTCGCAAAGTTCAAGGGGGCCGAATACTTTCGCAAGGCACTGTATATATGTGCGAAGAAAAACATTGATTTCAAAGTTTAACAAACCATACAATTCTATAAACGAGGACCACTTTTAACAGTTTCACCTGAAAAGTGTCGAACAACTAATTCACTGGAAGAACTTTGCAGATGCTTGATCTTCGGTAACAGAATTACGGTAAAATCTCCCCCAGGTTTCTTCCAAAAAACTCGGTTAAATATCTGCCTTGAATTAAGATTCAAAGAAATTATGGGATGTCAGTTATGATATAAGGCATTTAAGTCCTTTACAAGGTGCTCTTATCCAGAGTGACTTACAGGAGCGATTGGAGTTAAGTGCCTTGCTCAAGGGCAAAGACAGATTTTCCACCTAGTGGGCTCGGGGATTCAAACCAGTGACCTTTCGGTTACTGGCCCAACGCTCTTAAAATCGCTAGACTTGAGTTTGAAAAAAATATATATATCTACTTTTGAACTACAGTAAGTGAAGTGGATTTACACCTAGTAACGGAATTACATCATGGGTCCCTGATCTGTACACTACACAGAAACGCCTATTTATGGATATTAATGTTATTTTCATGTTTCACAAGTTTGGGCATCACAACACAGCAGAGTAGTGTGTAGTCGAGTATTACTACTGTATTGTACTACTGTATTTTACTACTGTATTGTATTGTACTACTGTACTGTATTGTACTACTGTATTGTACTACTGTACTGTATTGTACTACTGTACTGTATTGTACTACTGTATTGTATTGTACTACTGTACTGTATTGTACTACTGTATTGTATTGTAATGAACTACTGTATTGTACTACTGTATTGTATTGTAATGAACTACTGTATTGTACTACTGTATTGTACTACTGTATTGTACTACTGTATTGTACTACTGTATTGTATTGTACTACTGTATTGTATTGTACTACTGTATTGTACTACTGTATTGTATTGTACTACTGTATTGTATTGTACTACTGTATTGTATTGTACTACTGTATTGTATTGTACTACTGTATTGTAATGAACTACTGTATTGTACTACTGTATTGTACTACTGTATTGTATTGTACTACTGTATTGTACTACTGTATTGTATTGTACTACTGTATTGTACTACTGTATTGTATTGTACTACTGTATTGTATTGTACTACTGTATTGTATTGTACTACTGTATTGTAATGAACTACTGTATTGTACTACTGTATTGTACTACTGTATTGTATTGTACTACTGTATTGTACTACTGTATTGTATTGTACTACTGTATTGTACTACTGTATTGTACTACTGTATTGTATTGTACTACTGTATTGTACTACTGTATTGTACTACTGTATTGTAATGAACTACTGTATTGTACTACTGTACTGTATTGTAATGAACTACTGTATTGTACTACTGTATTGTACTACTGTATTGTCCTACTGTATTGTACTACTGTATTGTAATGAACTACTGTATTGTATTGTATTGTATTGTACTGTATTGTACTACTGAATTGTACTGTACTACTCTACTGTATTGTCCTACTGTATTGTCCTACTGTATTGTTCCTACTGTATTGTCCTACTGTATTGTCCTACTGTATTGTCCTACTGTATTGTTCCTACTGTATTGTCCTACTGTATTGTCCTACTGTATTGTACGTCCAGTGTAGGTCGGTGCTCAGTGGGTGAGGTTGCTGGTTACAGTAAATGGAGAGAGAGGGGGCTCATGGGTAGGAGTCAGTAAGAGCTGGGAGAGGGAGAGAGAGAGGGGGCTCATGGGTAGGAGTCAGTAAGAGCTGGGAGAGGGAGAGAGAGAGGGGGCTCATGGGTAGGAGTCAGTAAGAGCTGGGAGAGGGAGAGAGAGAGGGGGCTCATGGGTAGGAGTCAGTAAGAGCTGGGAGAGGGAGAGAGAGAGGGGGCTCATGGGTATGAGTCAGTAAGAGCTGGGAGAGGGAGAGAGAGAGGGGGCTCATGGGTATGAGTCAGTAAGAGCTGGGAGAGGGAGAGAGAGAGGGGGCTCATGGGTATGAGTCAGTAAGAGCTGGGAGAGAGAGAGAGAGAGGGGGCTCATGGGTATGAGTCAGTAAGAGCTGGGAGAGGGAGAGAGAGAGGGGGCTCATGGGTATGAGTCAGTAAGAGCTGGGAGAGAGAGAGAGAGAGAGGGGGCTCATGGGTATGAGTCAGTAAGAGCTGGGAGAGGGAGAGAGAGAGGGGGCTCATGGGTATGAGTCAGTAAGAGCTGGGAGAGAGAGAGAGAGAGGGGGCTCATGGGTAGGAGTCAGTAAGAGCTGGGAGAGGGAGAGAGAGAGGGGGGCTCATGGGTATGAGTCAGTAAGAGCTGGGAGAGAGAGAGAGAGAGGGGGCTCATGGGTATGAGTCAGTAAGAGCTGGGAGAGGGAGAGAGAGAGAGGGGGCTCATGGGTATGAGTCAGTAAGAGCTGGGAGAGAGAGAGAGAGAGGGGGCTCATGGGTATGAGTCAGTAAGAGCTGGGAGAGGGAGAGAGAGAGGGGGCTCATGGGTATGAGTCAGTAAGAGCTGGGAGAGAGAGAGAGAGAGGGGGCTCATGGGTAGGAGTCAGTAAGAGCTGGGAGAGGGAGAGAGAGAGGGGGCTCATGGGTATGAGTCAGTAAGAGCTGGGAGAGAGAGAGAGAGAGGGGGCTCATGGGTAGGAGTCAGTAAGAGCTGGGGAGAGGGAGAGAGAGAGGGGGCTCATGGGTAGGAGTCAGTAAGAGCTGGGAGAGGGAGAGAGAGAGGGGGCTCATGGGTAGGAGTCAGTAAGAGCTGGGAGAGGGAGAGAGAGAGGGGGCTCATGGGTAGGAGTCAGTAAGAGCTGGGAGAGGGAGAGAGAGAGGGGGCTCATGGGTATGAGTCAGTAAGAGCTGGGAGAGGGAGAGAGAGAGGGGGCTCATGGGTATGAGTCAGTAAGAGCTGGGAGAGAGAGAGAGAGAGGGGGCTCATGGGTATGAGTCAGTAAGAGCTGGGAGAGGGAGAGAGAGAGGGGGCTCATGGGTATGAGTCAGTAAGAGCTGGGAGAGAGAGAGAGAGAGGGGGCTCATGGGTATGAGTCAGTAAGAGCTGGGAGAGGGAGAGAGAGAGGGGGCTCATGGGTAGGAGTCAGTAAGAGCTGGGAGAGAGAGAGAGAGAGGGGGCTCATGGGTAGGAGTCAGTAAGAGCTGGGAGAGGGAGAGAGAGAGGGGGCTCATGGGTAGGAGTCAGTAAGAGCTGGGAGAGGGAGAGAGAGAGGGGGCTCATGGGTAGGAGTCAGTAAGAGCTGGGAGAGGGAGAGAGAGAGGGGGCTCATGGGTAGGAGTCAGTAAGAGCTGGGAGAGGGAGAGAGAGAGGGGGCTCATGGGTAGGAGTCAGTAAGAGCTGGGAGAGGGAGAGAGAGAGGGGGCTCATGGGTATGAGTCAGTAAGAGCTGGGAGAGAGAGAGAGAGAGAGGGGGCTCATGGGTAGGAGTCAGTAAGAGCTGGGAGAGGGAGAGAGAGAGGGGGCTCATGGGTAGGAGTCAGTAAGAGCTGGGAGAGGGAGAGAGAGAGGGGGCTCATGGGTAGGAGTCAGTAAGAGCTGGGAGAGGGAGAGAGAGAGGGGGGGGCTCATGGGTAGGAGTCAGTAGAGCTGGGAGAGGGAGAGAGAGAGGGGGCTCATGGGTAGGAGTCAGTAAGAGCTGGGAGAGGGAGAGAGAGAGGGGGCTCATGGGTAGGAGTCAGTAAGAGCTGGGAGAGGGAGAGAGAGAGGGGGCTCATGGGTATGAGTCAGTAAGAGCGAGAGAAAAAGAAAGAGAGAGAGGGGGCTCATGGGTAGGAGTCAGTAAGAGCTGGGAGAGGGAGAGAGAGAGGGGGCTCATGGGTATGAGTCAGTAAGAGCTGGGAGAGGGAGAGAGAGAGGGGGACTCATGGGTAGGAGTCAGTAAGAGCTGGGAGAGGGAGAGAGAGAGGGGGCTCATGGGTAGGAGTCAGTAAGAGCTGGGAGAGGGAGAGAGAGAGGGGGCTCATGGGTAGGAGTCAGTAAGAGCTGGGAGAGAGAGAGAGGGGGCTCATGGGTAGGAGTCAGTAAGAGCTGGGAGAGAGAGAGAGAGAGGGGGCTCATGGGTAGGAGTCAGTAAGAGCTGGGAGAGGGAGAGAGAGAGGGGGCTCATGGGTATGAGTCAGTAAGAGCTGGGAGAGAGAGAGAGAGAGGGGGCTCATGGGTAGGAGTCAGTAAGAGCTGGGAGAGGGAGAGAGAGAGGGGGCTCATGGGTAGGAGTCAGTAAGAGCTGGGAGAGGGAGAGAGAGAGGGGGCTCATGGGTAGGAGTCAGTAAGAGCTGGGAGAGGGAGAGAGAGAGGGGGCTCATGGGTAGGAGTCAGTAAGAGCTGGGAGAGGGAGAGAGAGAGGGGGCTCATGGGTAGGAGTCAGTAAGAGCTGGGAGAGGGAGAGAGAGAGGGGGCTCATGGGTATGAGTCAGTAAGAGCTGGGAGAGAGGAGAGAGAGAGGGGGCTCATGGGTAGGAGTCAGTAAGAGCTGGGAGAGGGAGAGAGAGAGGGGGCTCATGGGTAGGAGTCAGTAAGAGCTGGGAGAGGGAGAGAGAGAGGGGGCTCATGGGTAGGAGTCAGTAAGAGCTGGGAGAGGGAGAGAGAGAGGGGGCTCATGGGTAGGAGTCAGTAAGAGCTGGGAGAGGGAGAGAGAGAGGGGGCTCATGGGTATGAGTCAGTAAGAGCTGGGAGAGAGAGAGAGAGAGGGGGCTCATGGGTAGGAGTCAGTAAGAGCTGGGAGAGGGAGAGAGAGAGGGGGCTCATGGGTATGAGTCAGTAAGAGCTGGGAGAGAGAGAGAGAGAGGGGGCTCATGGGTAGGAGTCAGTAAGAGCTGGGAGAGGGAGAGAGAGAGGGGGCTCATGGGTAGGAGTCAGTAAGAGCTGGGAGAGGGAGAGGAGAGAGAGGGGGCTCATGGGTAGGAGTCAGTAAGAGCTGGGAGAGGGAGAGAGAGAGGGGGCTCATGGGTAGGAGTCAGTAAGAGCTGGGAGAGGGAGAGAGAGAGGGGGCTCATGGGTAGGAGTCAGTAAGAGCTGGGAGAGGGAGAGAGAGAGGGGGCTCATGGGTAGGAGTCAGTAAGAGCTGGGAGAGGGAGAGAGAGAGGGGGCTCATGGGTAGGAGTCAGTAAGAGCTGGGAGAGGGAGAGAGAGAGGGGGCTCATGGGTAGGAGTCAGTAAGAGCTGGGAGAGAGGGAGAGAGAGAGGGGGCTCATGGGTAGGAGTCAGTAAGAGCTGGGAGAGAGGGAGAGAGAGAGGGGGCTCATGGGCAGTATTGTGTATATTAGTTGGCTGGGGTCTTTAGGTCAGCAGTATTGTGTATATTAGTTGGCTGGGGTCTTTAGGTCAGCAGTATTGTGTATATTAGTTGGCTGGGGTCTTTAGGTCAGCAGTATTGTGTATATTAGTTGGCTGGGGTCTTTAGGTCAGCAGTATTGTGTATATTAGTTGTCTGGGGTCTTTAGGTCAGCAGTATTGTGTATATTAGTTGTCTGGGGTCTTTAGGTCAGCAGTATTGTGTATATTAGTTGGCTGGGGTCTTTAGGTCAGCAGTATTGTGTATATTAGTTGTCTGGGGTCTTTAGGTCAGCAGTATTGTGTTGTGTGTATTAGTTGGCTGGGGTCTTTAGGTCAGCAGTATTGTGTTGTGTGTATTAGTTGGCTGGGGTCTTTAGGTCAGCAGTATTGTGTATATTAGTTGGCTGGGGTCTTTAGGTCAGCAGTATTGTGTTGTGTGTATTAGTTGGCTGGGGTCTTTAGGTCAGCAGTGTTGTGTTGTGTGTATTAGTTGGCTGGGGTCTTTAGGTCAGCAGTATTGTGTATATTAGTTGGCTGGGGTCTTTAGGTCAGCAGTATTGTGTATATTAGTTGGCTGGGGTCATTAGGTCAGCAGTATTGTGTATATTAGTTGACTGGGGTCTTTAGGTCAGCAGTATTGTGTTGTGTGTATTAGTTGGCTGGGGTCTTTAGGTCAGCAGTATTGTGTATATTAGTTGGCTGGGGTCTTTAGGTCAGCAGTATTGTGTTGTGTGTATTAGTTGGCTGGGGTCATTAGGTCAGCAGTATTGTGTTGTGTGTATTAGTTGGCTGGGGTCTTTAGGTCAGCAGTATTGTGTATATTAGTTGGCTGGGGTCTTTAGGTCAGCAGTATTGTGTTGATATTAGTTGTCTGGGGTCTTTAGGTCAGCAGTATTGTGTATATTAGTTGGCTGGGGTCTTTAGGTCAGCAGTATTGTGTATATTAGTTGGCTGGGGTCTTTAGGTCAGCAGTATTGTGTATATTAGTTGGCTGGGGTCTTTAGGTCAGCAGTATTGTGTATATTAGTTGGCTGGGGTCTTTAGGTCAGCAGTATTGTGTTGTGTATATTAGTTGGCTGGGATCTTTAGGTCAGCAGTATTGTGTATATTAGTTGGCTGGGGTCTTTAGGTCAGCAGTATTGTGTATATTAGTTGGCTGGGGTCATTAGGTCAGCAGTATTGTGTTGTGTGTATTAGTTGGCTGGGGTCTTTAGGTCAGCAGTATTGTGTATATTAGTTGGCTGGGGTCTTTAGGTCAGCAGTATTGTGTATATTAGTTGGCTGGGGTCTTTAGGTCAGCAGTATTGTGTTGATATTAGTTGGCTGGGGTCATTAGGTCAGCAGTATTGTGTATATTAGTTGGCTGGGGTCTTTAGGTCAGCAGTATTGTGTATATTAGTTGGCTGGGGTCTTTAGGTCAGCAGTATTGTGTATATTAGTTGGCTGGGGTCTTTAGGTCAGCAGTATTGTGTATATTAGTTGGCTGGGGTCTTTAGGTCAGCAGTATTGTGTTGTGTATATTAGTTGGCTGGGGTCTTTAGGTCAGCAGTATTGTGTATATTAGTTGGCTGGGGTCTTTAGGTCAGCAGTATTGTGTTGATATTAGTTGGCTGGGGTCTTTAGGTCAGCAGTATTGTGTTGTGTATATTAGTTGGCTGGGGTCTTTAGGTCAGCAGTATTGTGTATATTAGTTAGCTGGGGTCTTTAGGTCAGCAGTATTGTGTTGTGTATATTAGTTAGCTGGGGTCTTTAGGTTAACGCCCAAGCCAGGTGACACCATACCACTGCTGCCCGGGGCCAGGGTGCGCATCATGGCATGCACCACACACATACTGTTGCACCAGGCTGAGGGGGGACTCCCGTCCTGTGTGTGAGTGAGTGAGTGAGTAAAAACACTTTCAGATTGATTTAGCCTAATCAACCGGAACAAAACATTGGTTCAGTCAGGTCATATACACACTAACCGTGTGTTCCTTATCGGTTGTTTTCCCCAAGCGGCCGCAGATTCATTCATTGATTCGGTTCGCCAACACCGTTCTATAATAGTCTATAGCGCCGCAGAATACATACACGCACCGCAGCCCCGGCCACAACAGACGAATAGATGGCCAAGCAACAACCCTATACATTTAGCTTCTGTTAGCTTATATTGTGTAGGCTACATCTCAGAGCGTGTTTCTAAACGGTAGACTACTTGGAGAGACTGGGTGAAGAACGGGCGCGTCACGTTTCCTACCGTCTTCCCCTCTCTCACTCCCTATTCCGCAGTAGTCTATTTCTATACCCTAGAGAGAACAGAAGCACGAGCCCCACCACCAACAAACCCCAATATACCAGATCAATAACACTAGTATACAGTAGTAGCATTGTCTTTAACCCAGAGAAAAACACTGATTTCAAAATCACACTTATAAAACGCCAGGAATAAAAAGGAGAATCCGGTGCGTAAAAATAAATAAATAAATATGACCCCGACACTCACTTTATAGAAGATGTGCTTCAGCGTGCTGTAGAAACCCATCGTGATTGTATTCTTCCGTTTTTAACGCCCTTCCCGGTAGCACAAATAGTGCGGTAGTTAAATAGATGGGTAGTATAGTACTCTTCTTGTCCGAAGGCACAATTCTCCCTCCTCTCTCTTTCCACTTCGGTTAGGTCCAACAGTATCTATCGTTGCCTGCTGCTGCGGACATGTTCGGACAAGCCTCTCTCCCCGATGCGAACGGGAAGCTAGGAGAAAGTTGGCCTAGCTAGCTAGATATTCATAGAAGCGCAGAGAGAGACGGAGGTTAGTTCGTTCAGCTCTCACACCAACTGCCAAGCCTACCGGACAACCAGTTTAGTCAGCCAGAGAGGAATGCCGAGAGGAAGGGAGGCGGAGAGAGCGAAAAGGGCAACCGGTGAAGAACAAACACCATTGTAAATACAACCCACATTTACATGTATTTATTTTCCCTTTTGTACATCATGACAACACTTTACTGTACATAGAATAGGATAAAACACCCTGTAATGGACCAGTTCCCGTTTAGAACGCCCAGTAGTAGTGGACCAGTTCCCGTTTAGAACGCCCAGTAGTAGTGGACCGGTTCCCGTTTAGAACACCCAGTAGTAGTGGACCGGTTCCCGTTTAGAACGCCCAGTAGTAGTGGACCGGTTCCCGTTTAGAACACCCAGTAGTAGTGGACCGGTTCCCGTCTAGAACACCCAGTAGTAGTGGACCGGTTCCCGTTTAGAACACCCAGTAGTAGTGGACCGGTTCCCGTTTAGAACACCCAGTAGTAGTGGACCGGTTCCCGTTTAGAACACCCAGTAGTAGTGGACCGGTTCCCGTCTAGAACACCCAGTAGTGGACCGGTTCCCGTTTAGAACGCCCAGTAGTGGACCGGTTCCTGTTTAGAACACCCAGTAATGGACCGGTTCCCGTCTAGAACGCCCAATAGTGGACCGGTTCCCGTCTAGAAAGCCCAGTAGTGGACCGGTTCCCGTCTAGAACACCCAGTAGTAGTGGACCGGTTCCCGTCTAGAACACCCAGTAGTAGTGGACCGGTTCCCGTTTAGAACACCCAGTAGTAGTGGACCGGTTCCCGTCTAGAACACCCAGTAGTAGTGGACCGGTTCCCGTCTAGAACACCCAGTAGTAGTGGACCGGTTCCCGTCTAGAACACCCAGTAGTGGACCGGTTCCCGTCTAGAACGCCAAGTAGTGGACCGGTTCCCGTCTAGAACACCCAGTAGTAGTGGACCGGTTCCCGTCTAGAACACCCAGTAGTAGTGGACCGGTTCCCGTTTAGAACACCCAGTAGTAGTGGACCGGTTCCCGTTTAGAACACCCAGTAGTAGTGGACCGGTTCCCGTCTAGAACACCCCAGTAGTAGTGGACCGGTTCCCGTCTAGAACACCCAGTAGTAGTGGACCGGTTCCCGTTTAGAACACCCAGTAGTAGTGGACCGGTTCCCGTCTAGAACGCCCAGTAGTGGACCGGTTCCCGTCTAGAACACCCAGTAGTAGTGGACCGGTTCCCGTCTAGAACGCCCAGTAGTGGACCGGTTCCCATCTAGAACGCCCAGTAGTGGACCGGTTCCCGTCTAGAACGCCCAGTAGTGGACCGGTTCCCGTCTAGAACGCCCAATAGTGGACCGGTTCCCGTCTAGAACGCCCAATAGTGGACCGGTTCCCATTTAGAACACCCAGTAGTGGACCGGTTCCCGTTTAGAACACCCAGTAATGGACCGGTTCCCGTTAAGAACACCAGGTGGACCAGTTCCCGTCTAGAACGCCCAGTAGTGGACCGGTTCCCGTCTAGAACGCCCAGTAGTGGACCGGTTCCCGTCTAGAACACCCAGTAGTAGTGGACCGGTTCCCGTCTAGAACACCCAGTAGTAGTGGACCGGTTCCCTTTTAGAACACCCAGTAGTAGTGGACCGGTTCCCGTTTAGAACACCCAGTAGTAGTGGACCGGTTCCCGTTTAGAACACCCAGTAATGGATCGGTTCCCGTTAAGAACACCCGGTGGACCAGTTCCCGTCTAGAACGCCCAGTAGTGGACCGGTTCCCGTCTAGAACGCCCAGTAGTGGACCGGTTCCCGTCTAGAACGCCCAGTAGTGGACCGGTTCCCGTCTAGAACGCCCAGTAGTGGACCGGTTCCCGTCTAGAACGCCCAGTAGTGGACCGGTTCCCGTCTAGAACGCCCAGTAGTGGACCGGTTCCCGTCTAGAACGCCCAGTAGTGGACCGGTTCCCGTCTAGAACGCCCAGTAGTGGACCGGTTCCCGTCTAGAACGCCCAATAGTGGACCGGTTCCCATCTAGAACGCCCAGTAGTGGACCAGGTTCCCGTTTAGAACGCCCCAGTAATGGACCAGTTCCCGTTTAGAACACCCAGTAGTGGACCGGTTCCCGTTTAGAACACCCAGTAGTAGTGGACCAGTTCCCATTTAGAACGCCCAGTAGTAGTGGACCAGTTCCCGTTTAGAACACCCAGTAGTAGTGGACCAGTTCCCGTTTAGAACACCCAGTAGTGGACCAGTTCCCGTTTAGAACACCCAGTAGTAGTGGACCGGTTCCCGTTTAGAACACCCAGTAGTAGTGGACCGGTTCCCGTTTAGAACACCCAGTAGTAGTGGACCGGTTCCCGTTTAGAACGCCCAGTAGTGGACCGGTTCCCGTCTAGAACACCCAGTAGTAGTGGACCGGTTCCCGTTTAGAACACCCAGTAGTAGTGGACCGGTTCCCGTTTAGAACACCCAGTAGTAGTGGACCGGTTCCCGTTTAGAACACCCAGTAGTAGTGGACCGGTTCCCGTTTAGAACACCCAGTAGTAGTGGACCGGTTCCCGTTTAGAACACCCAGTAGTAGTGGACCGGTTCCCGTTTAGAACACCCAGTAGTAGTGGACCGGTTCCCGTTTAGAACACCCAGTAGTAGTGGACCGGTTCCCGTTTAGAACACCCAGTAGTAGTGGACCGGTTCCCGTTTAGAACACCCAGTAGTAGTGGACCGGTTCCCGTTTAGAACACCCAGTAGTAGTGGACCGGTTCCCGTTTAGAACACCCAGTAGTAGTGGACCGGTTCCCGTTTAGAACACCCAGTAGTAGTGGACCGGTTCCCGTTTAGAACACCCAGTAGTAGTGGACCGGTTCCCGTTTAGAACACCCAGTAGTAGTGGACCGGTTCCCGTTTAGAACACCCAGTAGTAGTGGACCGGTTCCCGTTTAGAACACCCAGTAGTAGTGGACTGGTTACCGTTTAGAACACCCAGTAGTAGTGGACCGGTTCCCGTTTAGAACACCCAGTAGTAGTGGACCGGTTCCCGTTTAGAACACCCAGTAGTAGTGGACCGGTTCCCGTTTAGAACACCCAGTAGTAGTGGACTGGTTACCGTTTAGAACACCCAGTAGTAGTGGACCGGTTCCCGTTTAGAACACCCAGTAGTAGTGGACTGGTTCCCGTTTAGAACATCCAGTGTTTCAGCTTTTAAAAGCATTGATGTTCATCAGTCCACAGTTATTAACAGCACAAGACACCACGGAAGAAGACACTGCTGTTAAAAAAACCATTGCTGCATGTCTGAAGTTTGTAAAAGAGCACCTGGATGTTCCACAGCACTACTGGCAAAATATTCTGTGGACAGATTAAACTAAAGATGAGTTGTTTGGGAGGAACACACAACACTATGTGTGGAGTAAAGAAGGCACAGCACACCAACACCAACACCTCATCCCAACTGTAAAGTATGGTGGAGGGAGCATCATGGTTTGGAGCTGCTTTGCTGCCTCAGGGCCTGGACAGCTTGTTATCGTCGACAGAAAAATGAATTCCCAAGTTTATCAAGACATTTTGCAAGAGAACGTTATGCTATCTGTCCACCAATAGAAGCTCAACAGAAGCTGGGTGATGCAACAGGACAACGACCCAAAACACAAAGTAAATCAACAACAGAATGGCTTCAACAAATACACCTTCTGGAGTGGCCCAGACCTCAACCCGATTGAGATGCTATAGCATGACCTCAAAAGAGCGGTTCACACCAGACATCCCAAGAATATTGTGGAACTGAAACAGTTTTGTAACGAGGAATGGTCCAAAATTCCTCCTGACCGTTGTGCGGGTCTGATCCACAACTACAGAAAACGTTTGTTTGAGGTTATTGTGGCCAAAGGAGGGTCAACCCAGTTTTTAAATCCAAGGGTTCACATACTTTTCCCACCATACACTGCAAATGTTTGTTTACACGGTTCCATACAGACATGAAGATCATATTTTATGACCAATTTATTCAGAAATCCAGGTATTTCCAAAGGGTTTACGTACTTTTCCTTGCCTCTGTACGTCACAATGGGATACCGGACTATCCCGTCTCTGGACTCTGAATTAGAGGGGAGAGGTGGGTTCTTACCTTGATGTTGAGGATTGTCAAAGGTGTTTCAGGGTTCAGTCTGTCCGACATCAACTCAGAGATCTCATCCGAGACAAACACCTGGTTCCTTCCCTCTTCATCCTCTTCCTCCTCCTCCTCTTCTAACAGGGCAGGACGGTCACTCTCGTCTTCACCCATCTCTTCTGCCTCCTCGCCTTCATCTCCCTGCTCGTTCTCATCATCCTCCTTTCTACATTCCTCCTCTTCCTCTCCATTCCGCTCCTCCTCTTCTTCAGTCTGGGTACTGTGGGAGGTTTTTGATTGGCCATCTCTTTCCCTAGCCGCGCTCTCATCGGCTGTTACCTCGACGTGACCGCCGACAGTTCCGAACGGTTCCGAGGGGCAGGACTCCTCCGCTATGGTAACTATGGAAATGCTGACCACCTCCCCCTCCTCTCTGCCAATAAACTCCTCACCACCTCCCTTTCTCCTTTCTTCCCCAGAGGAAGATGAAGAGATGAAGGAAGAGAGGGAGGAGATTGAAGAGATGGACGAGGAAGAGGGGGTGCTGCCTAGCAGCGATACCCCCATAGAGTCTCCCCTCCCTGGCAGGGGTGGACCCGTGTTACCCCCTCTGGTCAACGGGTCCTGTTTCATCACTAAACTAGACTTCTCTCCTACGGTCTTCAGATGAGAGAACAGGAGGGACTGGGCATCCTGGAGAAAGGAGAGAGGATAGACAGGGGTTAGAAGAATAGAACTCCAGCGACACAAAAGACGACAGAAGAGGTGAGATTGGACTCCTAGATAAACAAGGAGAGGACAGAGGAGAGAAAGGGGGATAGAAATTGGAGGAGTACTCTGTTAAAAGGGCTGGGAGTTTTTCCCCTGACTTGCTAAGACAAACACTACTCCCACTGTCTTCACACCAGATAGCAGGAGAGGTGGGTTATCATGGATAAACAAGTAGAAGATCACTTAGAAATTGGAGGAATACTTCACAATGAGGCTGGGAGTTTACCCTGTCAGTATGAATGAAATTAGTGGATCCTGCCATGATGACTATATTAGATTTAATCTACTTGTCCTTTAGATTTTTGCAATTTTAAAATTATTACTTGGAATAAACTGACAGCTAAAACGCTCCTTGTCCCGGAATGGCATGTTAAATATATATATTTATTTATTTATTTAAAGACTGCATCCGATAGCAGTTTTTTTCGAGCGGAGATCTCTCGAGAAGTCACAAACTGTCTGCCTTTGCTACAGATGATCAGCAGAGATAATACCAAGGATAGATAGATAGTACACTAGTTTATATCGGTTTACAGTTTAGTACTACGCGGCGTTTGTCTGTCAATCTATCTAACACAACCGTAAGTATTTAGCTAAATTTGTGCAAGATTTGACATTGCCAACCAACGGACGTGTTCAGAATAAATACATATACACAATGTTAAAACCAGCTCCTTCAACAACAAGATATCGATCATCTCGAAAACTAAAGCAGTTAACTTGATATGTCTCAACACTTGTCATAGTTAGCTAGCTAACTTCTGATTTCGTTGACACTTTTATCCTTAAACGCTTCAACTACAAGAAGTATCCTACTAAAGTTATTCAATAGTCACCACGTATTAAACTAACGCACAATTAAAAAGCAAACTCACTTTCGACAAAAAAACAGAGAGCCGCTGTTGCTAGTAACTAACGTTACTCTTGCCGTGGCGTGTTGTCCTGTCTTCGCACTCGAAATAAAGGGGATTTTGGACACTCTCCACAACTAGAATGCGCTTATCGCATCCTAACAACCTTTCATCAGACGGCGAGATACACGCAGACTGCTGATATCAACATGAAACGTTAAAATCAGGTCAGAGGAAGAGGTACTGCTCCTCTGTAAGAGAGACAAAACTGTTTGACGCGCTGTGATGACGTCAGATCGATTTCACTCTCCATGGCGCCTTGTTATGACTCGTTTGTTTACAGGGACAATTTTTCTGAAGCTTGGCAAATTAGAATCTAAAAAAACTTTTTTTAATGATATATGGCAAAGAAAACAAATGTTTGGTAATCTAGGACTTGACAAATAATATGTCAGATTTAATAGATTTCCCCAGTATCTCTACTTGCACATTCATCTTCTACACATCTACCATTCCAGTGTTTAATTGCTATATTGTAATTACTTCTCCACCATGGCCTATTTATTGCCTTAACTCCCTTATCTTACCTCATTTGCACTCACTGTACATATACTTTTTGTTTTCTTTTGTTCTACTGTATTATTGACTATGTTTTGTTTACTCCATGTGTAACTTTGTGTTGTTTGTGTCGAACTGCTTTGCTTTATCTTGGCCAGGTCGCAGTTGCAAATGAGAACTTGTTCTCAACTGGCCTACCTGGTTAAATAAAGGTGAAATAAAAAAATACAAAATAAAAAATTGTTATCTGACAAATGAATGAAGCTGACGAGTTGTGATATTGTCTTGAAAAACTTTAGTAGGAAGAAAATCAATTATTATCACACACTGACGTTCAGATGTGATTCACTGTGGCTGCAAGGCTCATACATAATATCATTATGACCATGTATATCTGTCATAATAAAACCTGTTCATACAGCGAGATGAACAGCTGTGTTGTGTTGTGCTGCTACCATGCTGTGTTGTCATGTTGTGTTGCTACCATGTTGTGTTGCTACCATGCTGTGTTGTCATGTGTTGCTACCATGCTGTGTTGCTACCATGCTGTGTTCCCATGTTGTGTTGCTACCATGCTGTGTTGTCATGTGTTGCTACCATGTTGTGATGCTACCATGCTGTGTTGTCATGGTGTGTTGCTACCATGCTGTGTTGTCATGTGTTGCTACCATGCTGTGATTCTACCATGCTGTGTTGCTACCATGCTGTGTTGCTACCATGTTGTGTTGCTACCATGTTGTGTTGCTACCATGTTGTGTTGCTGCCATGTTGTGTTGCTACCATGTTGTGTTGCTGCCATGTTGTGTTGCTGCCATGTTGTGTTGCTGCCATGTTGTGTTGCTACCATGTTGTGTTGCTACCATGCTGTGTTATGTGTTGCTGCCACAATATTTTGTCATGTGTTGCTACCATGCTGTGTTGTGTTGCTGCCACACTATGTTGTCATGTGTTGCTGCCATGCTGTGTTGTCTTAGGTCTCTCTTTATGTTGTGTGTCTCTTACTGTGATGTGTGTTTTGTCCTATATTTCATTTATTTTTAATCCTCCGTCCCCGCAAGAGGCCTTTTGGTAGGCCGTCATTGTAAATAAGAATTTGTTCTTAACTGACTTGCATAGTTAAATAAAAGTGAGACCAAACTTTTGACTGATACTGTGTGTGTCTATCTCTCATCCATTTTGATGGCACGTACAGGGCTCCATAGCAGCAGTGGATGGTGCTGGAGGCCTACTCATGTGGTATGCTTGTTGCCTCCCTCTAGTGGGCAAACAGGAAGCAGCAGCCTGGTTCCCCAACCCACTTCCCTAATGTAGTACCTTCAGTAAGAAAGTATTCATACCCTGGACTTTTTCCCACATTTTGTTATGTTACGAAGTGGGATTAAAATGGATTTAATAGTATTTTTTTTTACTATCTACACCAAATAGTCAATGTCAAAGTAGAAGAGAAATTCAAAGATTTGTACAAAATAACAAATTAAATTTTGATTCGATAAGTATTCAACTCCCTGAGTCTATATGTTATAATTATTTGGCAGCGGTTACAGCTGTGAGTCTTTCTGGGTAAGTCTCTAAGAGGGATTACAGCTGTGAGTCTTTCTGGGTGAGTCTCTCAGTGATTCCAGCTGTGAGTCTTTATGGGT
The DNA here is from genome assembly GCF_002021735.2 of Oncorhynchus kisutch. Classification (NCBI taxonomy): domain Eukaryota; kingdom Metazoa; phylum Chordata; class Actinopteri; order Salmoniformes; family Salmonidae; genus Oncorhynchus; species Oncorhynchus kisutch. The sequence goes on from NC_034182.2 coordinate 44,067,613, forward strand.
AAGTCTCTAAGAGTGATTCCAGCTGTGAGTCTTTCTGGGTAAGTCTCTAAGAGTGATTACAGCTGGGAGTCTTTCTGGCTAAGTCTCTAAGAGCGATTACTGTTGTGAGTCTTTCTGGCTAAGTCTCTAAGAGCGATTACTGTTGTGAGTCTTTCTGGGTAAGTCTCTAAGAGGGATTACAGCTGTGAGTCTTTCTGGGTAAGTCTCTAAGAGGGATTAAAGCTGTGAGTCTTTCTGGGTAAGTCTCTAAGAGGGATTAAAGCTGTGAGTCTTTCTGGGTAAGTCTCTAAGAGGGTTGCACATATGGATTCCACACACTTATCTTCAAAATTCTTTAAGCTCTGTCAAATTGGTCGTTGATCATTGCTAGACAAACTTTTTCATGTCTTGCCATAGATTATCAAGCAGATTTAAGTTAAAACTGTAACTCGGCCTCTCAGGAACATTCACTGTCTGTGTGTTGTGTTGGATTTGCATAACGCTTTGTATTCAGGACATAAAGTTAATTTCTTTGCCACATTTTTAGACGTTTTACAATAGTGCCTTGTTGGAAACAGGAGGTATGTTTTGGAATATGCTTTATTCTGTACAGGTTTCCTTATTTTCACTCATTTAGGTTGTTGATCCATCCTCAGTTCTCTCTTATCACAGCCATTAAACTCTGTCATTTAGGTTAGTATTGTGGAGTAACTACAATGTTGTTGATCCATCCTCAGTTCTCTCTTATCACAGCCATTAAACTCTGTCATTTAGGTTAGTATTGTGGAGTAACTACAATGTTGTTGATCCATCCTCAGTTCTCTCTTATCACAGCTATTAAACTCTGTCATTTAGGTTTGTATTGTGGAGTAACTACAATGTTGTTGATCCATCCTCAGTTCTCTCTTATCACAGCCATTAAACTCTGTCATTTAGGTTTGTATTGTGGAGTAACTACAATGTAGTTGATCCATCCTCAGTTTTCTCCTATCACAGCCATTAAACTCTGTCATTCAGGTTAGTATTGTGGAGTAACTACAATGTTGTTGATCCATCCTCAGTTCTCTCTTATCACAGCTATTAAACTCTGTCATTTAGGTTAGTATTGTGGAGTAACTACAATGTTGTTGATCCATCCTCAGTTCTCTCTTATCACAGCTATTAAACTCTGTCATTTAGGTTAGTATTGTGGAGTAACTACAATGTTGTTGATCCATCCTCAGTTCTCTCTTATCACAGCTATTAAACTCTGTCATTTAGGTTTGTATTGTGGAGTAACTACAATGTTGTTGATCCATCCTCAGTTCTCTCTTATCACAGCTATTAAACTCTGTCATTTAGGTTTGTATTGTGGAGTAACTACAATGTTGTTGATCCATCCTCAGTTCTCTCTTATCACAGCCATTAAACTCTGTCATTTAGGTTCGTATTGTGGAGTAACTACAATGTTGTTGATCCATCCTCAGTTCTCTCTTATCACAGCTATTAAACTCTGTCATTTAGGTTTGTATTGTGGAGTAACTACAATGTTGTTGATCCATCCTCAGTTCTCTCTTATCACAGCTATTAAACTCTGTCATTTAGGTTTGTATTGTGGAGTAACTACAATGTTGTTGATCCATCCTCAGTTCTCTCTTATCACAGCTATTAAACTCTGTCATTTAGGTTTGTATTGTGGAGTAACTACAATGTTGTTGATCCATCCTCAGTTCTCTCTTATCACAGCCATTAAACTCTGTCATTTAGGTTAGTATTGTGGAGTAACTACAATGTTGTTGATCCATCCTCAGTTCTCTCTTATCACAGCCATTAACCTCTGTCATTTAGGTTTGTATTGTGGAGTAACTACAATGTTGTTGATCCATCCTCAGTTCTCTCTTATCACAGCTATTAAACTCTGTCATTTAGGTTTGTATTGTGGAGTAACTACAATGTTGTTGATCCATCCTCAGTTCTCTCTTATCACAGCTATTAAACTCTGTCATTTAGGTTAGTATTGTGGAGTAACTACAATGTTGTTGATCCATCCTCAGTTCTCTCTTATCACAGCTATTAAACTCTGTCATTTAGGTTAGTATTGTGGAGTAACTACAATGTTGTTGATCCATCCTCAGTTCTCTCTTATCACAGCTATTAAACTCTGTCATTTAGGTTTGTATTGTGGAGTAACTACAATGTTGTTGATCCATCCTCAGTTTTCTCCCTACACAGCCATTAAACTCTGTAACTGGTTAAAATCAAATCAAATCAAATGTATTTATATAGCCCTTCGTACATCAGCTGATATCTCAAAGTGCTGTACAGAAACCCAGCCTAAAACCCCAAACAGCAAGCAATGCAGGTGTAGAAGCACGGTGGCTAGGAAAAACTCCCTAGAAAGGCCAATACCTAGGAAGAAACCTAGAGAGGAACCAGGCTATGTGGGGTGGCCAGTCCTCTTCTGGCTGTGCCGGGTGGAGATTATAACAGAACATGGCCAAGATGTTCAAATGTTCATAAATGACCAGCATGGTCGAATAATAATAAGGCAGAACAGTTGAAACTGGAGCAGCAGCACAGTCAGGTGGAAGTTGAAACTGGAGCAGCAGCGTGGCCATGGGAGACTGGGGACAGCAAGGAGTCATCATGTCAGGTAGTCCTGGGGCATGGTCCTAGGGCTCAGGTCAGTTGAAACTGGAACAGCAGCATGGCCAGGTGGACTGGGGACAGCAAGGAGTCATCATTGACCTCATGGTGAAATACCTGATCGGTTTCCTTCCTCTCCGGCAGCTTAGTTAGGAAGGACGCCTGTATCTTTGTAGTGACTGGGTGTATTGATACACCATCCAAAGTGTAATGAATAATTTCACTATGCTCAAAGGGATATTCAACGTCTGCTTTTTCATTTTTTTTCAACTTAAATTTGTTGGCAAGTAAACATGTTTTAATTTAACACTAAATATAGAGAACATAAGGCTCTTGTATTCAAGACAACGTTTATTTGCTCTGGAGACCGAGGAACAGTTAAGGCAATGTATGACACGTATACAGTAGAATAAATATATACTACTAACACCTATAATAAATACTACAGTTCTACAAAGGGAACACTGACACATGGTGTGTTTGGATGGTGCAGATTAGGAGCTGCCTCACCATTTCACTAAGACTATGTTGGCAGCGGTCGAAGGGGGAGGGGTGCTCGCAACGATTTTGTCAGAAGTATGAAGAGCACGGTTTTCACTGTTCAATATGAGACTGGGCCTGGCTGGAGCTGAAGAATCATCTGTTACTAACACTGGGGTTCCGCCAACAAGGAGTACAGGAACACGAGCAGTGTGACGAACTGAGTTGGGCGTACGGGTTGAAAATGACATGTTCACAAACTGAGTTTAGTTGTAGATGGGCCTGAGGGTACCTCACTTCCTGACTGGTTCCTACGACGATTAACCTGAGGGAACTCCACTTCCTGACTGGTTCCTACGGCGATTAACCTGAGGGAACCCCACTTCCTGACAGGTTTCTACGGCGATTAACCTGAGGGAACCCCACTTCCTGACAGGTTCCTACGGCGATTAACCTGAGGGAACCCCACTTCCTGACAGGTTTCTACGGCGATTAACCTGAGGGAACCCCACTTCCTGACAGGTTTCTACGGCGATGAACCTGAGGGAACCCCACTTCCTGACAGGTTCCTACGGCGATAAACCTGAGGGAACCCCACTTCCTGACTGGTTTCTACGGCGATTCACCTGAGGGAACCCCACTTCCTGACAGGTTCCTACGGCGATTAACCTGAGGGAACCCCACTTCCTGACAGGTTCCTACGGCGATTAACCTGAGGGAACCCCACTTCCTGACAGGTTTCTACGGCGATTAACCTGAGTGAACCCCACTTGCTGACAGGTTCCTACAACGATGAACCTGAGGGAACCCCACTTCCTGACAGGTTCCTACGGCGATTAACCTGAGGGAACCCCACTTCCTGACTGGTTTCTACGGGGATTCACCTGAGGGAACCCCACTTCCTGACAGGTTCCTACGGCGATTAACCTGAGGGAACCCCACTTCCTGACAGGTTTCTACGGCGATTAACCTGAGGGAACCCCACTTCCTGACTGGTTTCTACGGCGATTAACCTGAGGGAACCCCACTTCCTGACAGGTTTCTACGGCGATTAACCTGAGGGAACCCCACTTCCTGACAGGTTCCTACGGCGATTAACCTGAGGGAACCCCACTTCCTGACAGGTTCCTACGGCGATTAACCTGAGGGAAGCCCACTTCCTGACTGGTTCCTACGGCCATGGTTTTGATTTAGGGGTTAAGTGCAGGGACCGGGTGATTTTATTTATTTATTTATTTTATTTTACCTTTATTTAACCAGGTAGGCAAGTTGAGAACAAGTTCTCATTTACAATTGCGACCTGGCCAAGATAAAGCAAAGCAGTTCGACAGATAAAACGACACAGAGTTACACATGGAGTAAAAACAAACATACAGTCAATAATGCAGTATAAACAAGTCTATATACAATGTGAGCAAATGAGGTGAGAAGGGAGGTAAAGGCAAAAAAGGCCATGATGGCAAAGTAAGTACAATATAGCAAGTAAAATACTGGAATGGTAGTTTTGCAATGGAAGAATGTGCAAAGTAGAAATAAAAAATAATGGGGTGCAAAGCAGCAAAATAAATAAATAAATAAAAATTAAATACAGTTGGGAAAGAGGTAGTTGTTTGGGCTAAATTATAGGTGGGCTATGTACAGGTGCAGTAATCTGTGAGCTGCTCTGACAGTTGGTGCTTAAAGCTAGTGAGGGAGATAAGTGTTTCCAGTTTCAGAGATTTTTGTAGTTCGTTCCAGTCATTGGCAGCAGAGAACTGGAAGGAGAGGCGGCCAAAGAAAGAATTGGTTTTGGGGGTGACTAGAGAGATATACCTGCTGGAGCGTGTGCTACAGGTGGGAGATGCTATGGTGACCAGCGAGCTGAGATAAGGGGGGACTTTACCTAGCAGGGTCTTGTAGATGACATGGAGCCAGTGGGTTTGGCGACGAGTATGAAGCGAGGGCCAGCCAACGAGAGCGTACAGGTCGCAATGGTGGGTAGTTTATGGGGCTTTGGTGATAAAACGGATTGCACTGTGATAGACTGCATCCAATTTGTTGAGTAGGGTATTGGAGGCTATTTTGTAAATGACATCGCCAAAGTCGAGGATTGGTAGGATGGTCAGTTTTACAAGGGTATGTTTGGCAGCATGAGTGAAGGATGCTTTGTTGCGAAATAGGAAGCCAATTCTAGATTTAACTTTGGATTGGAGATGTTTGATATGGGTCTGGAAGGAGAGTTTACAGTCTAACCAGACACCTAAGTATTTGTAGTTGTCCACGTATTCTAAGTCAGAGCCGTCCAGAGTAGTGATGTTGGACAGGCGGGTAGGTGCAGGTAGCGATCGGTTGAAGAGCATGCATTTAGTTTTACTTGTATTTAAGAGCAATTGGAGGCCACGGAAGGAGAGTTGTATGGCATTGAAGCTGATAGGCAGGGTGAGGTTAGTTTGTTAATTTCAATTAGGTTTTACTGCAATTGTCACGTTCTGTACCTAGTTATTTTGTTATTTCTTTGTTTTAGTGTAGTGAGGGCGTGAGTTGGGTGGGTTATCTATGTTTTGTGTTTCTATGTTGGGGTTTTTCCCTTTTGGCCTGATATGGTTCTCAATCAGAGGCAGGTGTTAGTCATTGTCTCTGATTGGGAACCATATTTAGGCAGCCTGTTTTCTGTTGTGTTTTGTGGGTGGTTATTTTCCGTGTCAGTGTTTGTTTCCACATGGGACGGTTTCGGTTTTCTTCTCTATTCACTTTGTATTGTTGTCGTGGTCGGTATTTATTCAATATAATGGGCACTTATCACGCTGCGCATTGGTCCGACATTTCTTACTCCTCCTCAGAGGAAGAGGACGAAAGCCATTACAACAACATTGTAGCCTGTATAGGAGGTTTACTGTTGTAGCCTGTGTAGGAGGTTGTAGCCTGTGTAGGAGGTTGTAGCCTGTGTAGGAGGTTGTAGCCTGTGTAGGAGGTTGTAGCCTGTGTAGGAGGTTGTAGCCTGTGTAGGAGGTTGTAGCCTGTGTAGGAGGTTGTAGCCTGTGTAGGAGGTTGTAGCCTGTGTAGCCGGTTGTAGCCTGTGTAGGAGGTTGTAGCCTGTATAGGAGGTTTACTGTATGGCTGGTGACCAGACTTCCAAAGAAGTTTGCAGTTTGTGCTTCTGGTTCCACATTTTCTTTAACTTTACAGCATTATTCTACAATTGAATAAAATAAAATCCCTCAATCTTCAACAATACCCTACAATGACAAAGCAAAAACACATTTTTAGAAATGTTTGCAAATGTATGTACAAAAGAGAAATCTGGAATATCACACTTACATTAGTATTCAGACCCTTCACTCAGTACTCTGTTGGAGCACCTTTGGCAGCGATTACAGACTCAATGTCGAGTCTCACAGCAAAGGGTCTGAATACTTATGTAAATAAGGTATTTCAGTTTTTTGTTTTGTTTTCTAAAAACCTGTTTTCACTTTGTCATTAGGGGGTATTGTGATGTCATTAGGGGGTATTGTGATGTCATTAGGGGGTATTGTGATGTCATTAGGGAGTATTGTGAGGTCATTAGGGGGTATTGCGTGTAGATTGATGAGGACCTACAGTATCTAATCCATCTTATAATAAGGGTATGACCTTATTAAACTGTGACTCCACATATATATATATATATATATATATACACACACATCACCCCTCATACACTCACACATTCATTTCCACAGTAGGGTAATTGGGTAATTATGGGGTTAACAGCCAGGGTCACTCTGGCAGGGTCACTCTCACAGTCCAGCAGCTCGGACGGACGTCCGGACATAGTCTTTCAGGTTGATGCCCAGGCTGACATCTCCTGGAACAGGAGAGAGGCATCCTAATAACAGGCTGACATTGTTTAGCTAACCGGGCTAATAACTAGTCATACATTTGAAGAAGGAAGAACATCTGGGAAATTCATGATTTATACTCGTGTGTGTGTGTGTGTGTGTGTGTGTGTGTGTGTGTGTGTGTGTGTGTGTGTGTGTGTGTGTGTGTGTGTGTGTGTGTGTGTGTGTGTGTGTGTGTGTGTGTGTGTGTGTGTGTGTGTGTGTTCTTCCCAGATGTCATTCCACCTCGTCAGGAGAAAGCAGGTGTTGAAACATTCAATCACCAGACAGATAACATACCACAACCTCCCTCTCTCTCTCTCTCTGTCTGTCTCTCGCTCTCTGTCTCTGTCTCTCTCTCTGTCTCTCTGTCTCTCTCTGTCTCTCTCTCTCTCTCTCTGTCTCTCTATGTCTCTTTCGCTCTCTGTCTCTGTCTGTCTCTCTCTCTCTCTCTCTCTCTCAATTCAGTTGAATACAAAGGGCTTTATTGGCATGGTGAACATGTTTAAACTGTGACATGGGCCTCATTCTGGCTATAATGTAAGTGTAAAATATATAATGATTGTTAACTTTAGCCCAAAGCTGGAACGAAACCCTCCCTGCCTCTGTCTTCTGTTAATGATATCACTGTGTGTGTGTGTGTGTGTATCAGTCAAGACGGGCTAATCCTATAGCTGTGAGTGGCAGGACATCACAGGGTGGGTATTTAGACTCATTAACAGACAGGTTAGTTCTTTATAGGTCAGTGTGTAAAAGCATTCCATTCTGGAAGGTACAGGGATGTTCCAGAATGGTAGATAGCATTCCATTCTGGAAGGTACAGGGATGTTCCAGAATGGTAGATAGCATTCCATTCTGGAAGGTACAGGGATGTTCCAGAATGGTAGATAGCATTCCATTCTGGAAGGTACAGGGATGTTCCAGAATGGTAGATAGCATTCCATTCTGGAAGGTACAGGGATGTTCCAGAATGGTAGATAGCATTCCATTCTGGAAGGTACAGGTGTAACGGCTTTCTAGGTGTGGTGAAGGAGAGTCGGACCAAACTGCAGCATGTAGATTGCGATCCATGTTTAATGAAAACAAACGTAAATACGAATAAACACAAAACACTACAAAACAATAAATGTAATGAAAACCGAAACAGCCTATACTTGTCAACTAAATACAGCGACAGGAACAAAGACACTAAGGACAATCACCCACGACAAACTCAAAGCATATGGCTGCCTTAAATATGGTTCCCAATCAGAGACAACGATAAGCACCTGCCTCTGATTGAGAACAACTCCAGACAGCCATAGACTTTGCTAGATAACCCCACTAGCTACAATCCCAATACATACACACCAAAACCCCAAGACAAAACACACCACAATACAAAAACCCTATGCCACACCCTGGCCTGACCCAATACATGAAGATAAACACAAAATACTTAGACCAGGGCGTGACAACAGGGATGTTCCAGAATGGTAGATAGCATTCCATTTCAGAACTACAATCTAGAACCTCCTGCCTTGTTTGTTTAAGACTTAAAGGGGAACTGACAGCGTTTTAGCAACATATTATTAAAATCTGTTCATTTACACCCCAGGAAAAATGTGACAGCTTCGATATGATCATTTTTACATTTTCATAAATTCATAGAATGTTTGGGAATGGCGTATAGTAAGGCATTTTGTGAAAATTCTATTGCGATATATAATGGGGAAGCGGCCGTGCGACTGGACAATTAGTAGACTGCAGTAAATAAAACCTAATACAAGCATCTGTCTCGTCCAGGACTGGAGTCTACGCTGACCTGTTGGCCAATCAGAGCTGCAGCATGCCAATATGGAAATGAACCATTTGACACATGGGCAGTGTTGCTTAAATTCCCAATCTGGCCCTCATCATGGAAACCTAATCATCCCCAGTTTACAATTGGCTCATTCATCCCCCCTCTCCCCTGTAACTATTCCCCAGGTCTTTGCTGTAAATGAGAATGTGTTCTTATTCAATTTATTTAAAATAAGGGTTAAATAAAAAAATAAAAAAATTAACATGTTTTCAGACCCTTACAGCAACTTTTATTGGTGAAAGAATCTAGTGCCAAATTCATCTACTTACAAGGGCCTGTTATCATTCACTATGAACTGGACTGTGTGTTTACAGGCAGTAGGGCCTGTTATCATTCACTATGAACTGGACTGTGTGTTTACAGGCAGTAGGGCCTGTCATCATTCACTATGAACTGGACTGTGTGTTTACAGGCAGTAGGGCCTGTCATCATTCACTATGAACTGGACTGTGTGTTTACAGGCAGTAGGGCCTGTCATCATTCACTATGAACTGGACTGTGTGTTTACAGGCAGTAGGGCCTGTCATCATTCACTATGAACTGGACTGTGTGTTTACAGGCAGTAGGGCCTGTCATCATTCACTATGAACTGGACTGTGTGTTTACAGGCAGTAGGGCCTGTCATCATTCACTATGAACTGGACTGTCATCATGGAAACCTAATCATCCCCAGTTTACAATTGGCTCATTCATCCCCCCTCTCCCCTGTAACTATTCCCCAGGTCTTTGCTGTAAATGAGAATGTGTTCTTATTCAATTTATTTAAAATAAGGGTTAAATAAAAAAATAAAAAAATTAACATGTTTTCAGACCCTTACAGCAACTTTTATTGGTGAAAGAATCTAGTGCCAAATTCATCTACTTACAAGGGCCTGTTATCATTCACTATGAACTGGACTGTGTGTTTACAGGCAGTAGGGCCTGTTATCATTCACTATGAACTGGACTGTGTGTTTACAGGCAGTAGGGCCTGTCATCATTCACTATGAACTGGACTGTGTGTTTACAGGCAGTAGGGCCTGTCATCATTCACTATGAACTGGACTGTGTGTTTACAGGCAGTAGGGCCTGTCATCATTCACTATGAACTGGACTGTGTGTTTACAGGCAGTAGGGCCTGTCATCATTCACTATGAACTGGACTGTGTGTTTACAGGCAGTAGGGCCTGTCATCATTCACTATGAACTGGACTGTGTGTTTGGGCTCTGTGGTACTAACATACCTCAGAATTTGATTTATTTATTTAACCTTTATTTAACCAGGAAGGGCTCATTGAGATTTAAAATCTATTTTTCTAGAGCGTCCTGGCCAAGATAGGCAGCACCAAGTCATTACAAAAATTACAGACAGACAACATGAAGAACTACAAGTAATCTAGTAAAAACCATAGAATTCACAAGAGAATAACACAATTAAAAACATTGACAGTTCAGGGAATCAGCCTCAAAATCCTTCATCAGCGATTTAAAAACACCGATCGGGACAAGTTCTTCCAGTTTAAAAGTATTTTGTAAGGTGTTCCAAGACGATGGGGCAGAAGACATAAAAGCCCTTTTACCAAATTCAGTTCGGACATTTGGAACAGTTAGCAGGATAAAGTCCAGTGAACGAAGAGAGTACCCACCACATTTCTGAACAATAAAAATGCCCAAATAAAAAGGTAGTAAACCCAAAATATCTTTGTAAATAAAAGTATACCAGTGACTGAGTCTACGAGTTACTAGAGAAGATCAGCCAACCCTGGTATACAAAGTGCAGTGGTGCGTAAGGGTTTTGCAGTTTAAAATAAATCTCAAAGTGCCATGGTAAAGAGTGTCAATTGATCTCAAACACTGAGCGGAAGCATTCATATATACAATATCCCCATAGTCTAGTAAAGGATAAATGTAGCTGATACTAGCCTCCTTCTGGCTTCAAAAGAAAAACAGGCCTTATTCCTAAAATAAAATCCCATGAAATTTAAAAGAGAGGCCGTCATCAATTAAAATGGCCTCTGTGGTAGTAACGTACCTCAGAAGGGGCTCTGTGGTAGTAACGTACCTCAGAAGGGGCTCTGTGGTAGTAATGTACCTCAGAATGGGCTCTGTGGTAGTAACGTACCTCAGACTGGGCTCTGTGGTAGTAACGTACCTCAGAAGGGGCTCTGTGGTAGTAACGTACCTCAGAATGGGCTCTGTGGTAGTAACGTACCTCAGAATGGGCTCTGTGTTAGTAACGTACCTCAGAAGGGGCTCTGTGGTAGTAACGTACCTCAGAATGGGCTCTGTGGTAGTAACGTACCTCAGAAGGGGCTCTGTGGTAGTAACGTACCTCAGAATGGGCTCTGTGGTAGTAACGTACCTCAGAATGGGCTCTGTGGTAGTAACGTACCTCAGAATGGGCTCTGTGGTAGTAACGTACCTCAGAATGGGCTCTGTGGTAGTAACGTACCTCAGAATGGGCTCTGTGGTAGTAACGTACCTCAGAATGGGCTCTGTGGTAGTAGCGTACCTCAGAATGGGCTCTGTGGTAGTAACGTACCTCAGAATGGGCTCTGTGGTAGTAACGTACCTCAGAATGGGCTCTGTGGTAGTAACGTACCTCAGAATGGGCTCTGTGGTAGTAACGTACCTCAGAAGGGGCTCTGTGGTAGTAACGTACCTCAGAATGGGCTCTGTGGTAGTAACGTACCTCAGAATGGGCTCTGTGTTAGTAACGTACCTCAGAAGGGGCTCTGTGGTAGTAACGTACCTCAGAAGGGGCTCTGTGGTAGTAACGTACCTCAGAAGGGGCTCTGTGGTAGTAACGTACCTCAGAATGGGCTCTGTGGTAGTAACGTACCTCAGAATGGGCTCTGTGGTAGTAACGTACCTCAGAATGGGCTCTGTGGTAGTAACGTACCTCAGAATGGGCTCTGTGTTAGTAACGTACCTCAGAAGGGGCTCTGTGGTAGTAACGTACCTCAGACTGGGCTCTGTGGTAGTAACGTACCTCAGAATGGGCTCTGTGGTAGTAACGTACCTCAGAAGGGGCTCTGTGGTAGTAACGTACCTCAGAATGGGCTCTGTGGTAGTAACGTACCTCAGAAGGGGCTCTGTGGTAGTAACGTACCTCAGACTGGGCTCTGTGGTAGTAACGTACATCAGAAGGGGCTCTGTGGTAGTAACGTACCTCAGAAGGGGCTCTGTGGTAGTAACGTACCTCAGAATGGGCTCTGTGGTAGTAACGTACCTCAGAATGGGCTCTGTGGTAGTAACGTACCTCAGAATGGGCTCTGTGGTAGTAACGTACCTCAGAATGGGCTCTGTGGTAGTAACGTACCTCAGAATGGGCTCTGTGGTAGTAACGTACCTCAGAATGGGCTCTGTGGTAGTAACGTACCTCAGAATGGGCTCTGTGGTAGTAACGTACCTCAGAATGGGCTCTGTGGTAGTAACGTACCTCAGAATGGGCTCTGTGGTAGTAACGTACCTCAGAATGGGCTCTGTGGTAGTAACGTACCTCAGAATGGGCTCTGTGTTAGTAACGTACCTCAGAAGGGGCTCTGTGGTAGTAACGTACCTCAGACTGGGCTCTGTGGTAGTAACGTACCTCAGAATGGGCTCTGTGGTAGTAACGTACCTCAGAAGGGGCTCTGTGGTAGTAACGTACCTCAGAATGGGCTCTGTGGTAGTAACGTACCTCAGAAGGGGCTCTGTGGTAGTAACGTACCTCAGACTGGGCTCTGTGGTAGTAACGTACCTCAGAAGGGGCTCTGTGGTAGTAACGTACCTCAGAAGGGGCTCTGTGGTAGTAACGTACCTCAGAATGGGCTCTGTGGTAGTAACGTACCTCAGAATGGGCTCTGTGGTAGTAACGTACCTCAGAATGGGCTCTGTGGTAGTAACGTACCTCAGAATGGGCTCTGTGGTAGTAACGTACCTCAGAATGGGCTCTGTGGTAGTAACGTACCTCAGAATGGGCTCTGTGGTAGTAACGTACCTCAGAATGGGCTCTGTGGTAGTAACGTACCTCAGAATGGGCTCTGTGGTAGTAACGTACCTCAGAATGGGCTCTGTGGTAGTAACGTACCTCAGAATGGGCTCTGTGGTAGTAACGTACCCTACCTCAGACCCAGACTGTATTTGTTAATAGAATAATACATCAAAGATATCCAAAATGCGTTTTGACCAACCTCTTTGTCTTTACTAATAAAGTCAGCTGATACAGCCAAATCATGATCATGCATTATCAATAATTACCTAGTGGACAAAATCAATATATTTGATCAGTTATCAATATATTTGATCTAAGAGTTCCTCTGGCCTTGACATTACAAAATGTTGTACTGTATTAGGTAAAGTCGACTATAGTGCCAGAGTCTTGACGTTACAAAATGTCTCTCCTCTCCTCAGGCTAACGTCATCCAATCCCATCTCTCCTTTGTGGCCACGCCTCCTCTCTCCTTTCAGAAGGACCTATCACAACACAGTGCCAGTGTCTGTGTGTGTGTTAGAGTCTCTCTTCTCCGCAGGCCCCTCTCCTCAGGCTAACGTCGTCCAATCCCATCTGTCCTTTGTGGCCACGCCTCCTCTCTCCTTTCAGAAGGACCTATCACAACACAGTGTTAGAGTGTTTGTGTGTGTGTGTGTTTGAGCATGTGTGTGCTTGTGTGCAGCGTGTGCTACTCACACTCTCCAGGCCAGCTCTCCACAGTGTGATCTGTGTATGTCTCCACCCTTCTCCCCCTGTCCGGCTCCAGAGGGCGGGGCTATATCTCAAACCCTTCCTCCTGACGAACAGCTGAAGCACACCCACATGGTGACCTGATAGCCAATGACGGAAGGAGAAGCACAAGTGACCCTCGCTCCAGGGCGGGGTTAAGGGGAGGACCAATCGTGCGCCTTGAATGCTCCTTTTCCCCGCCCCTACCTCTGGAACAGACATGTACCGCCCACCTGGAGAGAGAGGAGAGAAGGAGACAGAGAGAAGGAATCAGAGAGAAAAGGAGACAGAGAGAAGGAGAGAAAGAGGAGGGAAGGAAGGAATGAGAGAGAAAAAGAGAGAGGGAGAAGGAGTGAAGGAGACAGAAAGAAGGAATCAGAGAGAGAGAGAGAGAGAGAGGGAATCAGAGAGAAAAGGAGAGAGGGAGAAGGAGTAAAGGAGAGAGAGAGAAGGAATGAGAGGGAAAAGGAGAGAGAGAGAGAGAGAAGGAGAGAAGAAGAAAGGAGAGAGAGAAAGGGAGTGAAGGAGAGAGAAGGAGAGAAGGAGAGAGAGCGAGAGAGAGAGAGAGAGAGAGAGAGAGAGAAGGAGAGAATGTAGTCAGGGGGTAAGAAGGTTGCTATAACTGACAATAATCTATTGAAGGGCAAAATAAATCATGTTGTTGTTACCGGCAGGGCTGCTGGCTGTCTCCCAGTGCAGGTCTCCATCTCGGTTTCTGATCCAGCCACACAGACCGTGGTCAAATGAACAGCTCAGAGCACCGGCCCCTACACACACACACACACGCACGCACACGCACACATGCACGCACACACGCACGCACACACACGCACGCACACGCACACACACACGCACAGACACCACACACACACACACGCACACACGCACAGACACCACACACGCACACACACCACACACACACACACACGCACACGCACAGTATGAATCATGTCTTTCCCAGACGTCCATCCTTCAACCTCAAGGAGTGTGTGTGTGTGTGTGTGTGTGTGTGTGCGTGTGTGTGCGTGTGTGTGCGTGCGCGTGCACGTGCGTGTGATGTACCTGGATCATCTCTGTTGTCCTCTGTAGTGTTTCCCAGCTCAATGTCGTAGTCAAACCCTCTGTTTCCACTTCCTGGAAGACGGGGGACTGGAACAACAGAACAGTTCGTTATACTGTTGGTCATAGTATCACCGAGTATTAATGAGTATTACCGAGTATCACTGAGTATTACCGAGTACCACAGAGTATTAATGAGTATTAATGAGTATTACTGAGTACCACTGAGTATTAGTGAGTATTACTGAGTACCACCGAGTATTACCGAGTATCACTGAGCATTAATGGGTATTACCGGGCACCGCCGGGTATCATTGAGTATCGCAGAGTATTAATGGGTACTACCGAGTATTACCGAGTATTACCGAGTATCGATGGGTGTCAATGAGTATTACTGGGTATTAATGAGTATTAATGAGTATTACCGAGTATTACTGGGTACTAACTAGTATTACCGAGTATTACCGAGTATTACTGAGTATTAATGAGTATTACCGAGTATTATTGGGTATTAATGAGTATTACTTCATCTGCCTATTTCCTCTCTATTTGTCCCTCCAGAATTCCACAGGGATTGTTTTTGGATAATTGGGGGCAGAAATGCTTCATTTTACTGCGGTAATTATGACATTTTGCATTGAAATATGCAAATGATTTGTCACGAAAACGCACCGACGAGGAAAAAAGTGAGTTGCTTGATTGAATCATATTATGAAAGTAAATGTGCGATGATTGGTTGAAGATGATTGGTTGAAGATGATTGGTTGAAGATGATTGGTTGAAGATGATTGGTTGAAGATGCAAACCCTCTTTTTTTGTAATGCGGTGATTGGTAAAATTTCCATGCCCTCGCATAATATGCGTGAAATTGTTGATTTTGCGAAACATTTCGCGATCGCGAATCTCCGAATCCTGAAGGGACTGCTCTATATTCAGCATAGGAACGTCTCCATGGTGACTGTGTGTGTTCTTACTGTGAACATCTCCTCTTTGTCTCTGGGTAACAACCTTCTGAATGTGGTTGTCCAGGGGGGTGGTGGGAGGAGGGCTGGGGATGGTAGGGGAGGAGGTAGAGGGAGGAGGGCTGGGGCTGGGGGTGGTAGAGGAGGGGGTAGAGGGAGGAGAATTGGGGGTGGTAGGGGAGGAGGTAGAGGGAGGAGGGCTGGGGGTGGTAGGGGAGGAGGTAGAGGGAGGAGGGCTGGGGGTGGTAGGGGAGGGGGTAGAGGGAGTAGGGCTGGGGGTGGTAGGGGAGGGGGTAGAGGGAGTAGGGCTGGGGGTGGTAGGGGAGGGGGTAGAGGGAGGAGGGCTGGGGGTGGTAGGGGAGGGGGTAGAGGGAGGAGGGCTGGGGGTGGTAGGGGAGGGGGTAGAGGGAGGAGGACTGGGGGTGGTAGGGGAGGAGGTAGAGGGAGTAGAGCTGGGGGTGGGGGTGGTAGGGGAGAGGGCAGTTGGAGTAGGGGTTGTAGTGGTTGTCAATGGCTGAGTAGAGGTTGTTGTCATGGGAACGGTTGTTGGGACGGTGGTTGTCGTAATGATGGTTGTCGTGGTGGTAGGTCCCCTGGTAGTTATTGCCATGGCAGTGGTTGCTGCGTTTGTAGTCACTATCGTAGCAGAAGTAGTAGGTCTGACTGTAGTTGTCTGTCTGGCTGTCTGGCTGGTTGTATGTCTGGTTGCTTGTTTAGGTGTAGGTCTCGTTGTAGATCTGGGTGTGGTTTTAGGTTGAGGAGGAACAATGGTGACCTTGGCAACAGCTGGAGAGAAAACATAGAGACAGTCACTAACTCTCTCTATAGACTCAACTCTCATAGGATTCACAGAGACAGTCACTAACTCTCTCTATAGACTCAACTCTCATAGGATTCACAGAGACAGGCACTAACTCTCTCTATAGACTCAACTCTCATAGGATTCACAGAGACAGTCACTAACTCTCTCTATAGACTCAACTCTCATAGGATTCACAGAGACAGTCACTAACTCTCTCTATAGACTCAACTCTCATAGGATTCACAGAGACAGTCACTAACTCTCTCTATAGACTCAACTCTCATAGGATTCACAGAGACAGTCACTAACTCTCTCTATAGACTCAACTCTCGTAGGATTCACAGAGACAGTCACTAACTCTCTCTATAGACTCAACTCTCATAGGATTCACAGAGACAGTCACTAACTCTCTCTATAGACTCAACTCTCATAGGATTCACAGAGACAGTCACTAACTCTCTCTATAGACTCAACTCTCATAGGATTCACAGAGACAGTCACTAACCCTCTCTATAGACTCAACTCTCGTAGGATTCGCTGTGACAGTCACTAACTCTCTCTATAGACTCAACTCTCATAGGATTCACAGAGACAGTCACTAACTCTCTCTATAGACTCAACTCTCGTAGGATTCACAGAGACAGTAACTAACTCTCTCTATAGACTCAACTCTCGTAGGATTCACAGAGACAGTCACTAACTCTCTCTATAGACTCAACTCTCGTAGGATTCACAGAGACAGTCACTAACTCTCTCTTTAGACTCAACTCTCGTAGGATTCACAGAGACAGTTACTAACTCTCTCTTTAGACTCAACTCTCGTAGGATTCACAGAGACAGTCACTAACTCTCTCTATAGACTCAACTCTCGTAGGATTCACAGAGACAGTCACTAACTCTCTCTATAGACTCAACTCTCGTAGGATTCACAGAGACAGTCACTAACTCTCTCTATAGACTCAACTCTCATAGGATTCGCTGTGACAGTAACTAACTCTCTCTTTAGACTCAACTCTCGTAGGATTCGCTGTGACAGTCACTAACTCTCTCTTTAGACTCAACTCTCGTAGGTTCACAGAGACAGTCACTAACTCTCTCTATAGACTCAACTCTCGTAGGATTCACAGAGACAGTCACTAACTCTCTCTATAGACTCAACTCTCATAGGATTCACAGAGACAGTCACTAACTCTCTCTATAGACTCAACTCTCATAGGATTCACAGGGACAGTTACTAACTCTCTCTTTAGACTCAACTCTCGTAGGATTCGCTGTGACAGTTACTAACTCTCTCTATGGACTCAACTCTCATAGGATTCACAGAGACAGTTACTAACTCTCTCTTTAGACTCAACTCTCGTAGGTTCACAGAGACAGTCACTAACTCTCTCTATAGACTCAACTCTCGTAGGATTCACAGAGACAGTCACTAACTCTCTCTATAGACTCAACTCTCATAGGATTCACAGAGACAGTCACTAACTCTCTCTATAGACTCAACTCTCATAGGATTCACAGGGACAGTTACTAACTCTCTCTTTAGACTCAACTCTCGTAGGATTCGCTGTGACAGTTACTAACTCTCTCTATGGACTCAACTCTCATAGGATTCACAGGGACAGTTACTAACTCTCTCTTTAGACTCAACTCTCGTAGGATTCGCTGTGACAGTTACTAACTCTCTCTATAGACTCAACTCTCATAGGATTCACAGAGACAGTCACTAACTCTCTCTATAGACTCAACTCTCGTAGGATTCACAGAGACAGTCACTAACTCTCTCTATAGACTCAACTCTCATAGGATTCACAGAGACAGTCACTAACTCTCTCTATAGACTCAACTCTCGTAGGATTCACAGAGACAGTCACTAACTCTCTCTTTAGACTCAACTCTCGTAGGATTCACAGAGACAGTCACTAACTCTCTCTATAGACTCAACTCTCGTAGGATTCACAGAGACAGTCACTAACTCTCTCTTTAGACTCAACTCTCGTAGGATTCACAGAGACAGTCACTAACTCTCTCTATAGACTCAACTCTCATAGGATTCACAGAGACAGTCACTAACTCTCTCTATAGACTCAACTCTCGTAGGATTCACAGAGACAGTCACTAACTCTCTCTATAGACTCAACTCTCATAGGATTCACAGAGACAGTCACTAACTCTCTCTATAGACTCAACTCTCGTAGGATTCACAGAGACAGTCACTAACTCTCTCTATAGACTCAACTCTCATAGGATTCACAGAGACAGTCACTAACTCTCTCTATAGACTCAACTCTCATTTGATTATTGTAGAAGAACATTCCATTGACACAAAACAGTTAAGGTGAAAACCTGGAGGGGGAGCTTTAAGAGGTTTTAAGGTGAAAACATGGAGGGGGAGCTTTAAGAGGTTTTAAGGTGAAAACCAAAGAAAGAGAACTCTGTTTTTTCTTACGGTAGCAGTCCGTTCCCTTCCCATCTCTACAGAGGCACTTGGGAGAGTCAGGGTTGAGGGAGCAGAAGGAACGAGAATCCTTATCTGAAAACACACACACACACGCGCGCACACACACACACACATGCACACACACACACACACACACACACACACACACTGTCGATGTGTGCATGGTTCGAGTTGTTTGTGTGTGTGTGTGTGTGTGTGTGTGTGTGTGTGTGTGTGTGTGTGTGTGTGTGTGTGTGTGTGTGTGTGTGTGTGTGTGTGTGTGTGTGTGTGTGTGTGTGTGTGTGTGTGTGTATCTTACCTATACAGTGGTATCTGCCGTTGATGTAGGTGAGTTTGTAACCATGGTCACATTTACACACATAGCTGCCGAAGGTGTTCTGACACTTCCTGTTCCGAGGACACACCCCTCGACCCGCCACACACTCGTCAACATCTAAGAAGAGGAAGACATAGAAGAGTAATGACTGTGAAGAGTAATGACTGTGAAGAGTAATGACTGTGAAGAATAATGACTATGAAGAATAATGACTATGAAGAATAATGACTATGAAGAATAATAACTACGTGTAAAAATGAATAAAATGATGAGTCATAGAGCACCATATTACACACATGTGCAAACATTCACTACACACTCTCTCTCACACACACACACATTCTTTATCTCTCTCTCATCGTGCTGCTAAGGTCTTTCACGACACAGACTGACGCTCCAGAACAGACCGCCGCTCCAGAACAGACCGGCGCTCCAGAACAGACCGGCGCTTCTCTGGTCATCCTCCCTCTCTCCACCTCTCCTCTGGTTCTCTGTCATCCTCCCTGTCTCCACCTCTTCTCTGGTTCTCTGTCATCCTCCCTGTCTCCACCTCTTCTCTGGTTCTCTGTCATCCTCCCACCCTCCACCTCTTCTCTGGTTCTCTGTCATCCTCCCACCCTCCACCTCTTCTCTGGTTCTCTGTCATCCTCCCTGTCTCCACCTCTTCTCTGGTTCTCTGTCATCCTCCCTGTCTCCACCTCTTCTCTGGTTCTCTGTCATCCTCCCTGTCTCCACCTCTTCTCTGGTTCTCGGTCATCCTCCCTGTCTCCACCTCTTCTCTGGTTCTCTGTCATCCTCCCTATCTCCACCTCTTCTCTGGTTCTCTGTCATCCTCCCTCCCTCCACCTCTCCTCTGGTTCTCTGTCATCCTCCCTGTCTCCACCTCTTCTCTGGTTCTCTGTCGTCCTCCCTGTCTCCACCTCTTCTCTGGTTCTCTGTCATCCTCCCTGTCTCCACCTCTTCTCTGGTTCTCTGTCATCCTCCCTGTCTCCACCTCTTCTCTGGTTCTCTGTCATCCTCCCTCTCTCCACCTCTTCTCTGGTTCTCTGTCATCCTCCCTGTCTCCACCTCTTCTCTGGTTCTCTGTCATCCTCCCTGTCTCCACCTCTTCTATGGTTCTCTGTCATCCTCCCTCCCTCCATCTCTATCTGCCTGATATGGTAGTTCTTCAAGGAAACATTGATAAATGACACCAGTCTTTCGCTCAGGGACGTCATGAACCCCATAAATTCTGAGGGGGCGCAAAGTATGTGAGGATGGCTGGGGGGTGGTAGGGAAGGGGGCTCGTCCCCCCCTGTCCGGAAGATGGAGAAATGCATTTTTCCGACAACTGAAACTGTTTTTTCCTGCAATCTAGATCCGTAATCATTATGCTTAATTCTGTGTCCAAAATATATACATTTTTCTTCATATCTAAGCATAACTCTTGAGCTGTCATTATCCTCCTGCCTGGTGGCTATTTCTTTTAAAGAAACAAAATCGAGGAAAAGATTGAAAGGAATGTGAGTCGCAATTAGTAATTACTTGCTAGCTAAAATAGTTCGACAAGCTAGCTACTCTTCTATGGTCAGAATCAACGCTGGTCTGTTCCTATTTCATAATCTCCTAACCCTGTGGGTTCTATACGGT
The DNA here is from genome assembly GCF_002021735.2 of Oncorhynchus kisutch. Classification (NCBI taxonomy): domain Eukaryota; kingdom Metazoa; phylum Chordata; class Actinopteri; order Salmoniformes; family Salmonidae; genus Oncorhynchus; species Oncorhynchus kisutch. Next base: position 44,088,286 of record NC_034182.2, read on the forward strand.
ACTCCTAACACTGTGGGTTCTATACGGTACTCCTAACCCTGTGGGTTCTATACGGTACTCCTAACCCTGTGGGTTCTATACGGTACTCCTAACCCTGTGGGTTCTATACGGTACTCCTAACCCTGTGGGCTCTATACGGTACTCCTAACCCTGTGGGTTCTATACGGTACTCCTAACCCTGTGGGTTCTATACGGTACTCCTAACCCTGTGGGTTCTATACGGTACTCCTAACCCTGTGGGCTCTATACGGTACTCCTAACCCTGTGGGCTCTATACGGTACGCCTAACCCTGTGGACTCTATACGGTACTCCTAACCCTGTGGGCTCTATACGGTACTCCTAACCCTGTGGACTCGATACGGTACTCCTAACCCTGTGCGCTCTATACGGTACTCCTAACCCTGTGGGTTCTATACGGTACTCCTAACCCTGTGGGCTCTATACGGTACTCCTAACCCTGTGGGTTCTATACGGTACTCCTAACCCTGTGTGCCTCTATACGGTACTCCTAACCCTGTGGGTTCTATACGGTACTCCTAACCCTGTGGGCTCTATACGGTACTCCTAACCCTGTGGGCTCTATACGGTACTCCTAACCCTGTGGGCTCTATACGGTACTCCTAACCCTGTGGGCTCTATACGGTACTCCTAACCCTGTGGGCTCTATACGGTACTCCTAACCCTGTGGACTTTATTTGGTTTGCCCTATGCATTAGTGCACTATATAGTGAATAGGGCGCCAGAGAGAGACAATAAGTAATTTGTCAGAGCTGGTGAGATGACTGTAATTCACTCCACTGATTGGTGCTGTCATCCAATAGGATTGCAGACTGGAATTTGTAGCCAATTGGGAGAACAACAGCAAAATTATAGTGTTATTGTGTGTAATCAGTCCAGACCATAATACTCACCCACACAGGTGCGTCTGTCTGGCCCCAGCCGTAACCCTGGAGACGGACACTGGCACCTCACCACCCCTTTGGTAACCTCACAGCCGTACTGACAGTTGGCCCTGACACAGGTACGGGCATCTAAACAGGAAGTAGACAGGAAATACAGGGAAACCGTTATCCCAGGGTACAGAAACACTCATAACATCACTAAAGAACAATGGTTCAACCGTTGAGGTGGCAGGACAGAGAAGAGCTTGGACTGGGCTGAGCGGGAGCTGCTCTCCTGTAGGAGAGGGAGGGCCAAGAGACCAGAGGTGGCAGAACGGAGTGCTCGGGTCAGTGTGTAGGGTTTGACCATAGCCTGAAGGTAGGGAGAGACAGTTCCTCTTGCTGTTCCGTAGGTAAGCACCATGGTCTTGTAGTGGATGGGTTGGGGTGTAGGGTTTGACCATAGCCTGAAGGTAGGGAGGGACAGTTCCTCTTGCTGTTCCGTAGGTAAGCACTGTGGTCTTGTAGTGGATGGGTTGGGGTGTAGGGTTTGACCATAGCCTGAAGGTAGGGAGGGACAGTTCCTCTTGCTGTTCCGTAGGTAAGCACTGTGGTCTTGTAGTGGATGGGTTGGGGTGTAGGGTTTGACCATAGCCTGAAGGTAGGGAGGGACAGTTCCTCTTGCTGTTACGTAGGTAAACACTGTGGTCTTGTAGTGGATGGGTTGGGGTGTAGGGTTTGACCATAGCCTGAAGGTAGGGAGGGACAGTTCCTCTTGCTGTTCTGTAGGAAAGCTTCGTGGTCTTGTAGTGGATGGGTTGGGGTGTAGAGTTTGACCATAGCCTGAAGGTAGGGAGGGACAGTTCCTCTTGCTGTTCTGTAGGAAAGCTTCGTGGTCTTGTAGTGGATGGGTTGGGGTGTAGGGTTTGACCATAGCCTGAAGGTAGGGAGGGACAGTTCCTCTTGCTGTTCTGTAGGAAAGCTTCGTGGTCTTGTAGTGGATGGGTTGGGGTGTAGGGTTTGACCATAGCCTGAAGGTAGGGAGAGACAGTTCCTCTTGCTGTTCCGTAGGTAAACACTGTGGTCTTGTAGTGGTTGTGAGCTTCGACTGGAAGCCAGTGGAGTTTGTGGAGGAGCTGTATGACATGAGAGAACTTGGGACGGTTGAACACCAGTCTCACTGCAGCGTTCTGAATAAGATGCAGGGTTTTGACGGCACAAGGGGGGAGCCCAGCAAACAGTGGGCTGCAGTAGTCCAAACGGGAGATGACAAGAGCCTGGATTAGGACCTGTACCTCTTCCTGTGTGAGGTAGGGTGGAACTCTACGGATGTACCTCTTCCTGTGTGAGGTAGGGTGGAACTCTACGGATGTACCTCTTCCTGTGTGAGGTAGGGTCTCTTCCTGTGTGAGGTAGAGTCGTACTCTACGGATGTTCCTCTTCCTGTGTGAGGTAGGGTGGAACTCTACGGATGTACCTCTTCCTGTGTGAGGTAGGGTGGAACTCTACAGATGTTCCTCTTCCTGTGTGAGGTAGGGTGGAACTCTACGGATGTACCTCTTCCTGTGTGAGGTAGGGTGGAACTCTACGGATGTTCCTCTTCCTGTGTGAGGTAGGGTCGTACTCTACGGATGTTCCTCTTCCTGTGTGAGGTAGGGTCGTACTCTACGGATGTTCCTCTTCCTGTGTGAGGTAGGGTAGAACTCTACGGATGTTCCTCTTCCTTGTGTGAGGTAGGGTCTCTTCCTGTGTGAGGTAGAGTCGTACTCTACGGATGTTCCTCTTCCTGTGTGAGGTAGGGTAGAACTCTTACGGATGTTCCTCTTCATGTGTGAGGTAGGGTCTTCCTGTGTGAGGTACCATCTACAGATGGTGTAGAGCATGAACCTGCAGGAGCGAGTCACTGCTTTGATGTTTGCAGAGAACAACAGGGTGTCCAGGGTCATGCCAAGGTTCTTTGCACTCTGGGAGGGGGACACCGTGGAGTTGTCAACCGTGATGAAGAGGTCCTAGAGTGGTCTTCCAGTCCCTGGGAGGAACAGCAGCTCTGTCTTGTCCAGGTTGAGCTTGAAGTGGTGGGCCGACATCCAAGCTGAGATATCTGTCAGGCACGCAGAGATGTATGTCGCCACCTTTGTATCAGAAGGGGGGAAGGAGAAAAGTCATTGAGTGTCATCCGCATAGCATTGATAGGAGAGACCATGTGAGGATATGACAGAGCTCATGATGCCCAGCCATGAGAGGGTGGAGAGGAGGATCTGATGGTTCACAGTGTCAAAGGCAGCGGATAGATCGACTAGGATGAGAACAGCAGAGAGAGAGTCAACTTAGGCAGTACAGAGGAGAGCAGTATGGGTTGAGTGACCCGTCTTGAAGCCCGACTGGTTAGGGTCCAGAAGATGGTTCTGAGACACAGAGGAGAGCAGTCTGGGTTGAGTGACCTGTCTTGAAGCCCGACTGGTTAGGGTCCAGAAGATGGTTCTGAGACACAGAGGAGAGCAGTCTGGGTTGAGTGACCCGTCTTGAAGCCCGACTGGTTAGGGTCCAGAAGATGGTTCTGAGACACAGAGGAGAGCAGTCTGGGTTGAGTGACCCGTCTTGAAGCCCGACTGGTTAGGGTCCAGAAGATGGTTCTGAGACACAGAGGAGAGCAGTCTGGGTTGAGTGACCCGTCTTGACGCCTGACTGGTTAGGGTCCAGAAGATGGTTCTGAGACAGATAATGAGACTGTTGATCAGAAACAACACGCTCAAGTGCTTTGGAAAGAAAATGAAGATGGGAAACAGGTCTGTAGTTTGACGTCAGATGAGTCGAGTTTTGGTTTCTTGAGGAGGGGAGCGACTCAGGCCATGTTGAACTCAGAGGGGATGTGGTCAGTGGTCAGAGATGAGTTGATGAGGATGGGACAAAGACAGTGGTCAGGGATGAGTTGATGAGGATGGAACAAAGACAGTGGTCAGGGATGAGTTGATGAGGATGGGACAAAGACAGTGGTCAGGGATGAGTTGATGAGGATGGAACAAAGACAGTGGTCAGGGATGAGTTGATGAGGATGGGTGAAACCAGTGGACTCAATAGGCTGAGTGAATGAGGAGCGGATGAATCAACCTTTTGTTCAAAGTTGTTGACAAAATCCTCCGCAGAGAGGGAGGAGGGAGGGGGTGGAGGAATAAGGAGGGAGGGGGTGGAGGAATAAGGAGGGACGGGGTGGAGGAATAAGGAGGGAGGGGGTGGAGGAATAAGGAGGGAGGGGGTGGTAAATTGTTTCCTTAGCTTAGAGTTTACTGGGCTAGAGTTTCCTAGAGTTAGAGTTTACTGGGTTAGAGTTTCCTAGGGTTAGAGTTTACTGGGCTAGTTTCCTAGAGTTAGAGTTTACCTGGGTTAGAGTTTCCTAGGGTTAGAGTTTACCTGGGTTAGAGTTTTCTAGGGTTAGAGTTTCCTAGGATCATAGTTTACTGGGCTAGAGTTTCTTAGGGTTAGAGTTTCCTAGGGTTAGAATTACCTATGGTTAGAGTTTTCTATGGTTAGAGTTTCCTATGGTTAGAGTTTCCTATGGTTAGAGTTTCCTAGGGTTAGAGTTTCCTAGGGTTAGAGTTTCCTAGGGTTAGAGTTTCCTAGGGTTAGAGTTTCCTATGGTTAGCGGCTGAAGCATAACATGTCATATGTAATGCTGTTAATGTATATGGGAAAGAGTAAGTAAGAGCATGTGTGTGTGTGTGTGTGTGTGTGTGTGTTAGAGAGACTCACTCCTGCAGGTTCCATCAGGTTGCAGCATGTATCCATTCAGACAGTAACACTTGTAGCTGCCCTGGGTGTTCATACAACGATGTTTACATGGTCTGGGCTTTAGCCCACATTCATTCAGATCTGGAGGGAGAGAGGGAGGGAGGGGGAGAGAGAGAGAAAGGGAGAGAGAGAGAAAGGGGAGAGATAGAAAGGGGGAGAGATAGAGGGAGGGAGGGGGAGAGAGAGAGAAAGGGGGAGAGAGGGAGGGAGGGGGGAGAGAGAGAGAAAGGGGGAGAGATAGAAAGGGGGAGAGATAGAGGGAGGGGGGGAGAGAGAGAGAGGGAGGGGGGAGAGAGAGAAAGGGGGAGAGAGAGAAAGGGGGAGAGATAGAAAGGGGGAGAGATAGAGGGAGGGGGAGAGAGAGAGCGAGAGAGAGGGAGAGAGAGAGAGAGAGACAAACTCGTCATCAAGCTCGAGACCCTGGGTCTCGACCCCGCCCTGTGCAACTGGGTACTGGACTTCCTGACGAGCCGCCCCCAGGTGGTGAGGGTAGGTAACAACATCTCCACCCCGCTGATCCTCAACACTGGGGGCCCCACAAGGGTGCGTTCTGAGCCCTCTCCTGTATTCCCTGTTCACCCACAACTGCGTGGCCACGCATGCCTCCAACTCAATCATCAAGTTTGCACACGACAC